>NC_080783.1:211602313-211787313 GCF_028018385.1 Neofelis nebulosa
AGGCACACGTTTTTCAAGTTCTGCCTCAAAGCCGTTTCCAGACCTTCCTGCCCCAATCAGCCCTTCTCCTTTTTTCTCACCTCCGGGGGGGGGGGGGGGGGGGCGTGAGCACCAACACCACAGCCGCTGGGTCTCCTTCCTTCGCCTGCAGGTTCCAGCTCCCGCTCGCATGCTGACTATGTGCCTGCCACTGGGCCTCAGCCCACCAAATTCTCCCGCCAAGCCTGTGGGAACGGTGCTGGCGTGCTCCTCTTTGGCACAGGCAGAGCCAGAGGCCGGGACAGGTGAGCTGGCTCGTTCAAGGTCATAGAGCTGACTCAGGTCACACAGCTGGGTCCCAACTCCGAAGTCTGTCTGACTGCAAAGCTCGTGGTCTTGACTGCTGGACTAGGCTCCCAGCCCTAAATGCCATGCTGTGCATATTTCTTGAGCTAAATGCCAGATCAAAGAGCCTGACAAACAAGCACAGAGAAGGAATTGTGCCTTTCTTTGAACTTTGGTGAAAAATGTCTAGGTCCCCCATCCTTGGCTCTTGAAGCGAGCTTCAATCCTCCCCAAGGCCTGGCTCCTAAAGGCATGTATCCAGGAGAGGACAGTGACCACCGGGTGGCATGGCCTGTTTCCCTCTCCCCCCACCCCGTGTGACTCTCCCCTCACACCCCTCCTCCCTCTTCACCACCCCCCAGGAAAAAAAAATTACCAGGGGCACCTGGGTGGCTCAGTGGGTTGAGCATCCGACTTCAGTTCAGTTCATGATCTCACAGTTCGTGGGTTCGAGCCCCACATCAGGCTCTGTGCTGATGGCTCGGAGCCCGGAGCCTGCTTCCGATTCTGTGTCTCCCTCTCTCTCTCTGCCCCTCCCCTGCTCATGCTCTGTCTCTTTCTCTCTCTCAAAAATAAATAAACATTAAAAAAAAAATTACCAAAACATGAAAGGCAAAAATAGAGGAGAGGGTGTGATATGGGTTACACCCACCAACGCACGACACAGCCCATCCAAGCAGCGAGCACAAAGCTCATTGCAAACTGGGAGGAACCAGCTTGACTGAGGAGGCCTTGCCCCTCCGGGGGACAGCCCAGCTCTTGCTTTCTTTCCCACCCGAGTCTGAGTCAGCAGCCAAACACCTGCCTCCCAGCTTCCTTCTCCGCCCATCACCATTATGCACAGGGTGGACAGAAGCTGCCTGAGACACTGGTCAGAGAGCAGACCTGGTTCCCCCCCACCAAAGACTGGGGGAAGAAAAAACATTTCTAGCCCCATTTCATACGCAAACTGAGGCCCAGAAGAAGGTGTCTGGAATCCACGACCTTGACTGCTAGGCCTCTGGCTGCCATGACCTGGAAGCCAAATGGGAAACATGCTTTGGCTGGAACATTCCGCTCAGCCAGTCTCAGACATCGACTCAGGGGTTAAATGCACTGAAATGTGTAAGGCACGCCGGAGGCCCCCGCAGATGTAAACAATTATGCAGAGACGAGAAGTGGGCGACCAAGCCCGGCCAACGGCTCTCCTAAACGTCGCCACCACAAGAGCATAGAGGGCCAGAAATCCCGGCATCTTCAGATCCCTACCGCAAACAGATCCGGGCATTCAGAAGAATTTAAACCAAGTCCAGGGGCGCCTGGGCGGCTCAGTTGGTTAAGTGCCGGACTTCGGCTCAGGTCATGATCTCACGGTTCTTGGGTTCAAGAGCCCCCTGTGTCGGGCTCTGTGCTGACAGTTGGGAGGCTGGAACCTGCTTCGGATTCTGTGTCTCCCTCCCTCCCTCCCTCTCTCTCTCTCTGCCCCTCCCTTGCTCGTGCTCTGTCTCTCTCTCTCTCTCTCTCTCTCTCAAAAATAAACCTTTTTTAAAAATAAGAAAAAAAAATTTAAACCAACTCCAGACTGTGGCCCGAAGACGGCAAGCCTAGAGGACTCCCTGTCTAAAGGTGGCTCCAGAAGGCGAACGAAGATGGGCGTTTCCTGCTATGGCATGACCTCTGCGTCCCTCCACGTCCTCGCCCACAAAATGTTGGCCACGAAGGTTAGGAGATGCTCGATCAAATCCTGGCTCTGCCCTTTTAGAAGCTGTTTGACCTGCAGGTCACTTCTCTGTCCTCATGTGGGGAACAGAGATAATGACAGTGTCCATCGCCTAGGGCTGCCGTGACGTTCTAGGACTAATGGATCAAACGTCGCAGGAAGGTGCCCCGCACCCCGCAAGCCCTCAGCAACGCTGGCAGGCCGCTCTGATGCCATCACAGAGGACGGCTGGCCCCCTGGGGTGGGGGTTAAAGGAAGAAGCCAACTTGGGCCCCGGCCGCCCGGGCCCTCGCGGCCCATCCCTTGGTGGGAGGTGCTGGAGGCCACGGAAGCTTGGAGCACAGCAGGGCAGCACCGTGTAACTCATTCCCGATTATCCTCCAGCCCAACCTAGCAGCTGCTCCAGGAAGAAATAAAATAGGCTTCGCATACTTTAAATGTTTCACTTATGAAAACTGGGAGGGCGGACTTTCTAAACCGTTTAGCAATAAAGTCAGTAACGAGCACTGTTTGAGGCTCTCACGCTGGAGCCCCTGGAGCCCGGGGTCGAGGAGGGCGGGCCGGCTGGCCGCCAGAGTGGAGCCCGCTGGGGCTTCCAGAAGGCGCCATCTGGGATTTTTCAGAGGGGCACTGGGATCACATCCTGGTGTCCTAATGTGAAATCGGATCCTCCCTCTGGAAGCCAAGTCCCCCCCCCCCCTCCCCCAGCAAGCACAAGCTTAGGGGCAGAGGGGAGGGCCCTTCCGGCCTGGGATGGTTTCCCACACTCCAAGGGCGCCGGGGTCTCCAGCCAATCGAGTTAATTGAAAAATTACCTGGGGCTGAGAAAGAGCAGGCCTACGCCACAGGGGGCTGGTTCACAGGAGGCCCTACTCGGACCTCAACAACCTGCAGCTCGAAGGCCAGGCGCCGTGCTCAGCACCCCAAGGACAGGGGGAGCTCTGCACGCCGGGCACACGTCCCGTGCAACCTCCCAGCAACCCCAGAGGGTGGGAGGACGCCCGCTTTACAGGTGACGAAGGGCCTGCCCCAGGGCCCACACCTCAAAGCCATGGGCCCTGGTCACTGCATTGCCTGGCTCCCCCTGCAATACGTCTTCCCAGGATTCCATTCTTTGACGTGCCACGGGGACACCCCCCCTCCCCCCAGTCCTGACAAACATAACTCCAAAGCAAGCACAGAATGGACACCGGCTAGCGAGGCCAGATGGAGGCCTTCTGCCTAGCCCGGAACAAAATGGCGTCTTCACACGAAGAAGGCTGTGTGCTTTGGCCTGACACTGCTAAGCTGAATACAGCACTTTTAACTTCCTCCAAGCGCTCTCACTTCTGTTGTGTGTCCCATCCTAATCCCCTGGGAAGATGACGGTGGGTTTTACTGTGCTTCACAAGGGCAGTCAGCCCAAGGCCCAAGGATTAGCCCCTCGGCCCAAGGATGAGCTCCTCAACCAGTTCACCCAGGGAGCCTGGGGTGCGTGAGGCCTGGGCCCAGCTCCTGCCTCCCTTAGACCTTCCCCAGCCCCCTCCCTCCCTACCCGTGCGGACTCCTGGGTGCAACCTTGCCTCTCTGGGCTGCTGCATGCACTCCTGTCCTCCCAGCCTCCCCACAAAGCCTTGCCGTTTGAAGGGCTGGGGGTACCCACAATCCCAGAGTGGTCCGTCCTGTCTCCAGAGGCCTTCGCGGTAATGGGTTCCTGCACTTCACAGTGGGGCACCAACCGGGGCCCCCACAACCATGTCCTTCCTCCCATCAGGCTACAACCTCCACGACGAAAACTGAACAAAACGGATTAGAAAAACACCCTTAATTTCGCTGGGGGAGTTTGAGCAGTGTGGTCTATGCACCAAACATATAATCAAGACAGAAAAATGTGGGGTATTTGGGGGGGAGGGCAACCTCAAGTCCCTAATGAGTTACTGCCATGCCTGTGAACAGAACTTCTTCCCCCACAGGAAAACTCGACCCTAACACAGGACCTGCCTGTCTGCCTTTTGGTTCTGACAGATACTTCCTGGGCACCTTGACCGACAGGCAGCGTGGTCTACGTGGCTAGGAACGTAGCCTCACAGTGGCGAGGCAGTCTGGGTCTGGGTCCCAGCCACTCCATAACCTCCCTGTGCCTCAGTTCCCACATCTGTCAAATGGGGCAATCACAGTCCCTATCTTCTAGGGTGGCTCTGGGAATTAAAAGAGTGGCTGTCCCTGTACAGGGACTATACACAGAGGGACGGAACGCGGCACAGGCCAGACGACCACATTCCTGCCAGTGCTTTTTGCTGCCTCCCCCTTCTGGGGGCCACTGCCTTCCGGTTCGGAGACCAGCCCCCGCCTGGCCGCCTGGTCTGGGTCCCCGGGGGGCTTCTCCTGAAAACTCCTGACCCGGACCCCCCAGCAGAACATTCTCTGCTGAGAGGTCTCCAGAGCGGGGCTCCCAGCTGCCCAGCTGAGTGGCCCACGTGATCCTAATCCAGAGGCCCGGGCACAAGAAGCCCCCTCTTGTTTGCTGCCCACCACCCTCACTCTCTCCAGTTCATGAACTGAAAAGGAAAGAGATGCAACTCGAACTCCTGCTTTGAGCTGCCACCAGCTTGTCACCAAACGTCCCCCCCCCCCCCCCCCCCCGTCTGCCTGGCCCACTCCACCAACGTCTCGCAAAGGTCAAACGCTGATTCCATTCCGCACGCTGTCTCTCGGGAGAGCAGAGGAGAAAACTATTCGAAAAATGTAACTTGAAAAAAAAAAAAACCCATGGCTCTCCACCCCCCACCTCCCCCATACCCTCGCACACGCGCTCACACACGCACACACGGCACATACCCGCTTCGACGGAACACGTGACCGAGTCCCAGCACCCCTTAAAAGGAGCAGGAGGCCCAAGAGACGATGCAGAATTTTCCCCAATGGTGACCGACCCCCAGGCTGCTTTCCTGGAAGGAACACAAACGACCCTGCCAACGCAGACAAGGAAATCTCGTATAGAACAACATCCTTCCAACTCTTTCTGGAGCACCTCCTGGCAGGAGTCACGTGTTATATACCTCAGCACCTAGCAGGGCCCTGACTCATGATCTAAGCCCAAGAAGTGCCCCTGGAGCTGAAGCCGGCCCAGGGCACGGGCCCAGGGCAAGGGATGCCTTAGATCAGGCCACCCTCTCCCCCATTCCCCGGCACAGGACCACGCTCTCTTGCCTAGAGGGGCTTTTGAGACCACACACGCTGCTCCTTGAAGTCTCTCTCTTCCATACCCTTCCCTCCCCTGCCCACCCACCCCCCCTCCCCCACCTCCCCCACCCCAGGGGAGAAAATGACACCAACTGGAAAATAGCAGGTCTGTTGCTGCAGAATCAGTGCACAGCTTGAAGAAAGGAACAAATGCAAGTTACAGCAGAGACCCCGGAGGTGAATGGCCTGGAGCAGGTCAGAGGGTTTCTGTCGGTCTCTATGTTTTCTCGAAGTCAGCCTCCCCTTGCCCTACTCTCTTGAACCGAACTTTTCTATGTCTTTTCTCTTCCTTCTTCCCATCCGCCAACACCAATCCTGGGATGTCCCAGGCCTTAGGTTGGGACCCCTTTTCCGCCACATCCGAAGTGGTATGATCCCTCGTGGCTGCTTGAGGAGGAAGGAGAGGAGATACGTGTCCCCGGGGTATACAGAATTGGTGGAGCGGGGGACCCAAAACGAAACAAAAAACATACATCTGCAGTTTGCTGATGCTCAAAGCGCTGCTTCCCATGCTTGGCCAAAGCAGCAGAAAGTAGGCCGAATAAAGAAGTAAGTGTCCTAACAATTACAATGCAGGTGTTTGCACTGTAATTCAACTTGTAATAAGAAAAAGCTCTGTGTCCTGTGGGCGTGCTGCCATGTTCCCCCCTGGAACTGCAGGCTGGTCACCAGCCAGGCCAGTGAGGTCACTCCTTTGGGGGTGGATGGCACATAGCTGCAGACATTCCAGGAATCAAAACCAAACACAAACAAAAAATCCAACGCGAGCTCTGGTTATTCTTCAGCCACAAGGCCCTGGACAATGAACCTCCAACCCAGGAGGCCCAGGGACAAAGGGACAGCACCCCTCTGGTTCTCCCGCAGGTGAACGGTCAGCGTGGCATCCGGCAAGGGCCACGGGCAGGGCCAAAGAACGTTCAGCTAAGATTCTTTCAGTAATCATGAAAATTAACCCGGGATAACCTCACTGCCCAGGAAATTGTTCCTGCCCCTGATCTCCAGAGAAAGCTATAAATCTCCTTCCAAATTAGCATTTTCTCTGGGTGCACACCTGCAAAAAACTAATTTGGGGGAAGCTGAGCGGGGGGGAGGGGTGGGGTGGACCAGAGCCCCATCCCGGCTGGCCTGGTCTGGCCGACAGGCAGCTGACTCCAACATTTCCAGGCACAAATTCAATCCCCTTTTTCAACTGGTCCGCAAGTAACGTATCGCTTCTCTCTTCCACCTCTGTCTTCCTCTCTCTGTAATCTCTTGGCTACATGTAAATGTTCACAGGACCCTCTTGCCAAGGGGCAAGTGCTGTTTATCTGGCCACGGATGCTGCTTAATCGACCGCAAAAGGAGTGTGTGAACTTGTCACTGGATGTTTCGGTTCCTTTTGACCTAGGAGCTGTCAGCACGGGGGTGGGTGGTACAGGGTGGGCTGCAGAAAAGGGGAATGGCAGCCGAACTCCACAGCCCCGGCCTGGCTCAGGCTACTGTGCCGTCCTCCCCTGTCCTCACAGCATCCGGTGGGGTTTCTAGCTGCCCCTCTCCCAGCCTTGCTCCCAGTGGGCGCCACTGAAGTCTTCGGGTTCCTGAGTCCTCTTGAAACAAACATCAGGAGAGCCGGGAACACACAGCTCAGCATGGGGAACATTCTCCTGCTGGATGAGCGGCAGCTCTCATCTATTGTCAAAAAGGGCTCCCGGTGGGGAGTGAGCGATGTGAGGCTGGGGCGGATCAAGGCAAGATGCCCTGTCCTCCCCCTGCCCCTCCAGCACAATCTGCTCTGGCCTGACCGGGAAGAAAGACATCTGGGGAAACGAAGCTAGTGCGGTAGGGTGTACGGGGTCCTGTACCACGGAGCTAGCTAACTTTGTATTGTTTCTACTTCTCACTCTCCTGCCATCTGCACAGTGTCATGTAGTTGCATCAGAGGGCCCATCAGGTCCAGGAAATAGATTTAGTGTATTAGATCTTCACGTGGCAGGACATGGGACAACAGGTGGATGCTGCAATGAGATCGACTTGGGGCTCCATAAAAAGGTGAGCGAATGCTTAAAACTGATCAAAAAATTGTAGGGGCTGCCTGGAAGGGAGTTTCCAGTCCCGGAAGGCAGTCAAGAGCAGGAGGAACACACTGCACTGGACGTTCTGAGGCAATTTGTCATCCTTGCACCCAATTCTCTACATTAGCTACTTTCCCACAATCTGGAAGGAAGCAACTCCATAGGTCAGGTACCCTACCCCCCCCCCCCACACGATACTTGCAGCTGATTGGGCCGGAAGAGTCACCTGACCCAGGGTGTGCCCAACTATTGGTTAGGCAGGGGCCAATGAGATTCTCTGTCGCCAGGGCATTGAAGAGACCCAGGCTACAGCAGAGGATTAAGCCGGGGAAGGCAGCTAGGGGGAGCCCTTGGGTGGGAAGAGGAAGGGGGCGGGACGGAGAGGGGGGCACTGCCGCAGGCTCCCAGCGTTCATGTCCGGACCCCACGCGGCCAGCCTTGGACTTCTTGGGGTTGCCTGTCGTGTCCTTACAACAAGCCCAGCTTTGGCTAGAGTCCCGTGGGGTAGGCACCTCCTCACACCTGGAGCACTGGGGGGCTTCCTGGCGGGGACCCGCGGTGGCGGGAGCAGAAGGCTCCCCGCAGGATGCGGAGCTGGGCGAAGGCTCAGCGACCGTCCTGGGAATCTGGCACCCCTGAGGCTGCACAGGGGAACCAAGCCCCAGGCCTTCCCCAAGGCCGACTCACATTCCCTCTGACTACAGGCTTCACGCACGGCCTGTGCTCCCCATGGACCTCCCATCATCACCGCTCAGCCACAGCGCCCTGACTCCAACCATATGCCACAGACAACCAGGCTAAAGGGTCAGTCATTGCCCACACTCTCAAAGTCCCAACAGGCTCACGAACACACACCCGATCCTTTGGGAAGATGCTTCTGGTACCACCAACGCCAACCCCGTGCTTAATAAACACCTGCAACGCATTTGAGATGGCTTACGAATAAGGCAGCTGCTTTCCTTATCAAGTACCTGCTGTATACCGGGCTCTGCAGGGTGGCTTCTGCCATTTCCACGACAGGATGCGGAACCTGGGTCTCAGGAAGCCCTAACAATCTGCTGCCAGGACCTGCCAGGCAGGACCTCACTCTGCTCCCAAGGACTTTATCTCCCGCTGATCACTGACCTTAGGTTTGTGCAGTGTGGGCATCTCTCCCGTGAGCCTTGTATCTCTCCAGCACCCGTTTTGGTATAAAACTGATACAAATGATGTTTACTGAGCACCTACTATGTGTCAAGGACCATGCGAAACACCGTGCATTAAGTCATCCCGGTGAATCTCCGCAAAACCTCTACCAGGGAGGGACAGCACCCCAAGTTGGTAGTTCCCCCAATTTACACATGAAGAAACTGAAGGACTGAGAAGCTTGCTCAAGGTCCCCACTGTTGAAACCATCTGCACACAGGCGGTCTGGCTTTATGGCCCCAGGCACTTGGTACACGCCTCCAGGGTCCCCACATTCAGAGCCCCGGGTCCAGGTACTTGTCTTCGTGGGGGGACTCACCCTCCCCCAAAGGGCAGATACCGAAGGAAATGTGGAGCCAGCACCTACACCCTAAACAATGCCAGGCACAGAGGCAAGCTAACCATCCCTTTTTCTAAATTCTTACCTTCCTGGGCTGCCCACTCCCTGCCTTGCTGTGAGAAGGCAGCATCTGCCTGCGGGGTATGGATTCAGGTCATCTCTAAGGGGAATCAATCCGTGCTTTCCAGGGAGATGGCCAAGCTCCACATGCGGCCTGGAAAATCTGACTCCCAATGGGGAGGTTGAGAGAAGCCAGATGCTATCTGGAGTGCCCAAAGCACCAGCTGTTGTCACTGCCCTCAGTGCGCTCAGCAGCATCAGGGATGTGGCAGGAGGCCGGCAATGGGAACATCACATCACGCATTTATGCAGGCACACTGGGGTGGGTGTGTGTGTGTGCTCAGATCAACCCCACCCCACCCCCATGCTCAGGAAGCCAACAGATGCACGGGTCCTTGTAAAAGCCCACCTGGGACAGGGGTGACAAAAGAGGTATAAACAGAGGGATGGAAGGGAGAAGCAGGCAGAGTCATAATTACCTATGACCAGGAGACTGAGAAGGAAGATGAGAGGTGGCAACTCTCTAGCTGGTCCTTAGAGAGAAGGAGGAAAAACAAGAGAAAGAATGACTTCTTAACAGAAGAGAGAACTGAGCTCCTCCACAGAGGTGTACAACAGGGCCTGGCCCATGGTAGCTGCTCAAGAAAACCTGCAAAATCCTTAAGTGACAGGGTCCACATCTAAGGCTTTCCTTTCAACCCCATGGCACCTAGCGAGGGACACACACACACATATCTGCTGAAGGAACTCCTCTCATGCTCCGCAGGGGTCAGCTCCCGCATTTGCCAGGGATGAACATTCTCCTTGACTTGCCTTTGGCTAACACCCTCCTTTCAGCTTGTGCATTTCACTGGGGGCTCACAACCCCTACCCCAGCTGATTCCAGAGAAGGGTGCACATCTGGGCTTGGCCAGTCAATGCATTCTAGGCCACTGGACCAGGTGAGTGGTTTAGAGCTGTCACGTCATTAAAGCTAAACCAATGACAATCAGCCCTGGGATTTCCGGAAATACTGGGAGTGAAGGGCTTTCTGCACTGACTGGAAGCCTAGAAAGGTAAATTGTTGCTTAGACTTGTTAGGGGTCATTTTGCCACCAGAAAGGATAAAGCCCCAACAGATGAAAGGAGAGGTGGGAGATGACATCATTTGAGCCCCTGGATGCAGCTACGCCTGAAGCCGGGCTTGCCTCTGACCATCTCAGTTACGGGGCGCTGTTGCTTTTCCTTTCAGTGAGTCCGTTCCAGTGGTGTTTCTATCATCTGCAACTCAACTAGCCCTGCAACTACATGACTCTCCGGGCAGGCGGTAGGAAAGCAAGAGGAAGTACAAACAATACAATACAGAGTTCGTTTTTTCAGGAAGTTTTTGAGCAGTAAGCAAGGGCCTCTCCGAGCCGCAGATGCCGCTCCGAATGATGGTGAGCACGCCTCCCGGCCTCACAGGGTGCGTGGGAAAGTCGCTGGACCCTCTTGCAGACTCTGTTATCTTTCACGTGTTGTGGTCAAGAGCAGCGGGGAAACGCACAGCCCTGGGAGAGAACCCTCTGTCGGGGACGCCTGCGGAGAGCTCACCCACACCTGAGCCTCGGGCTGGAGTATACAGAGCTGGCCCACGATCCTCCTAGTTTACTAGGGGCCAGCCCAGCCCCGGGAGGCAGCCACGGCGAGCTCTTCGGCAGGGGTGGGGCCCCTGGACAGGAGGGGCGTGCCCGGCCTCTCAAGGGATAAAGTCCCTCCGTCACCGCTCACTTCAGCCTCTGCCACGCCACTGCTGAGGATGGGCGCAAGTGACCCCACGATGTACATGGCAACGGGGACAGGAGAGTAATGGCTACTGCCAGCCGGACCCCAGCTGGACCTCGGGTTGAATCCTTTTCTCTGCCTCCCGGCTCTGTGGCCTGGGACAAGCTTCTTTACTTCCCTGTGCCTCAGTTATTTCGTCTGCAAAATGGGGTGACTCACGCACCTCACTGATTTGGGCTGTTTGGTGTAGGCGACCCTGCAAAGCAGGAGTCCCCGGAGGGGGCTCCCCTGCATGGTTTTCGCCCGTGTGTTCCCAAGGGACGGCATACCTTGCGGGGAGCGTCCCGGGTGGTGCGGGGGAGGGGGGAGAAGCACGAGTCCCTCTAAGCACTGCTCAGAACACTGGTTCATCTGCCTGGTGAAACTCGAGTCTCTGAAAAAGGACCCAGTGAACAGGATCAGCGAGTCAGCCCGGGAAGCAGGAAGGCGCAGCTGGCTCTGGGACAGCACGAGGGCGGGGCTCTGGCCTAGAGGTCGGCAGGGCCGGCTGCAGACGGAAGGCCCGATCACCCTGGGAGAGGAGGTCGCACGGGGACACACGGCCTTTTGGGGGAAGTCCCTGATGCCTACTCCAGGAGCCTGGCGTGAAGAGAGGTAAGAGGAGCTGCAGGCCACCTCGAAACACCCCAGCGGGCGCCCAAACACACAACCAAATGTCTTCTAACCAGGTCCCGGCCAGCTCAGGTGCCCACTTAACTAGAGCTCTGGCTTACATCTGAGGACAAAGAAGCAACGGCAAGACTCGGTGATGCACGCAATGGATTCTGACTTTCTTGAACCCAGACAGGGAAAGTTGTGGGGCCAAGTACAACAAGCCGTCCCAGGCCGCAGGCTCAGTTAGAACCGGAAAGTCTGCAGAAGCCCAATGCCAAAAAAGGAGTCGCCCAGGCTCCACTGGCCCTGAGACCAAGGTGGGGAAGCAGAAAGGCATTTTAGGAAATGTTCAACGGCACCGAAAACAGAGGAAGAATTTTCGGTGTCTCATCCTCTGAAAATATCCTTGACTTCAGGCCAGCGGGGAGGACTGTGTTTTGGGCAGTTTTGTGTTTTATCTACAATTGTATCCCTGTTACTTAAGGGTTCTGATCCAGGCAGGTGCACCCCAAGTATTCACAGGATAAATGAAGAAAAGAAAAGAACTTCAGGGGCTCTACAGGTTCAATGATTCTTTTTTTTTTTTCTTTTTTAATGTTTATTTTTAAGACAGAGAAAGTGTGAACAGGAGACAGGCAGAGAGGGAGACACAGAATCCGAAGCAGGCTCCAGGCTCTGAGCTGTCAGCACAGAGCCCAACGTGGGGCTCCAACTCACGAACCACGAGTTCATGACCTGAGCCGAAGTCGGACGCTCAACCGACTGAGCCACCCAGGCGCCCCCCCTCAATGATTCTGGAGACTGAAACACAAACTGTCCACTTGTTTACAGGGTGACCAGATGACACAAAGGACGAGGGCAAGCGTAAAAGCACATGAACTCGTGAGCTTACATCTCAGACGGAGGCTGAGAACGAAATCCAGTGCAGGGGTGTGGGGGGGGGGAGGGGGGGTGCCCACAAGGCACAACCCAAGTCACCATCTCCACTCGTCCCATTCCTGCCGATAGCTTTCAGCCGGCTCCAGAAAAGAGGGACGTGTTTACTGACCCCTCAAAAGCCTGACAATTACTGGTGAGGCCGCAGGTGCTCTCCAGGTGTGCCCGACCTGCTGGGTGAGGCTCAGCCAAAGGTGTGTCAATGTCAGCAGGATTAGATTTCTCCTAAGGTCCTTCCAGCTCAAATATTCACGCGCACGTGTTTCCCCCCACTTGGAGCATTTCCTGGAGCCCTGCTCTGTGCTCCAGGTGAACAGAGGGAGACAGAGGTGCAGGTGCCCTATGGCCCCGCCCCGTTGGAGAGGACAGTTCAGAGAGCCCAGGGTAACACTCGAGAAATGCTCATGCAGGACCTGCCACAGCTACCCTGTGCTCCAATGACACACGCCCATGGCAATGCAAGGACAAAGCACAGAGCAGGTGGAATGAACAAGAAAGGCTTTTGCAGAAGGGTCGGGGGCCCGGGACGAGGTGGAAAACTCGGAAGTCAGTGTGGGGTGGAATGGTAACAGAAGTAAGAAGGCGAGGGGTGGGAGTGAGCCAGCTGGCTCGTGGGACAGTGAGGAGGCTCTGAGCTCCTCGACAGGAGTCAAAAGAGAGGCTGTCAGACGTCCATGGGTCCCAGCCCCAAATCCAGGCCAGAGCGGGTACTCAACACCCACCAGGCGGGTGAACCAGGAGCCTTGGCAGATCTGGGGAGAGCTTGAGGGAGGCCATCCTTCTGGTTCAAGTTAAAGGTTCTAGACAGAACCCTACCCCTCCAGACTGTAAGCCCCAGGAGGGCAGAGCTGGCTTGGCTCAGCTTGTCAACACCAGGCACCCAGTCAGAGGAGTATGCATCCAGTGAGTAATTAAGCAAAAAAAAGCGGGCAGATCTGACTTAGTAAAGGTGCTCGGCTGGAATCATCCTGACCCTCAGCTGTGGCCCAGAGACGTGAATGAGCTGGGAGAGAACAGCACCAAAAGGTGAGCGAAGGTAGAGGGGTCAGAGGCCAGGCAGGGGACACCTTAGCTGCGGAGAGTGTAAGGGTGGGGTGGGGGGGGATCGCTCGTCCGATACAGCAGCAGCAGGTAAGTACGGCTGGCACAGCTAAGTGTTAAGAAGCCACTGGGGGTTCAGAGAGGGTGCCCGACGGTCGGTCCTGTTTCGCCAGGGGACCGAGGGGTGTCCCAGGGCGTGGGACGCTCAATGCTGAGACCGGGAGAGTTCTGGCAGTCCAGGATGAGCTGGTCACCTGAGGCACAGGTCTGCCCGCACCGGCACCAAAGAGGGAAAAGACTGGGGCGCCTGGATGGCTCGGTCAGTTAAGTGTCCGACTTCGGCTCAGGTCATGATCTCACTGCCCGTGAGTTCGAGCCCCGTGTCGGGCTCTGTGCTGACTGCTCAGAGCCTGGAGCCTGTTTCGGATTCTGTGTCTCCCTCTCTCTCTGCCCCTCCCCTGTTCATGCTCTGTCTCTCTCTGTCTCAAAAATAAATAAATGTTGAAAAAAAAAATTTTTTTAAAGAGGGAAAAGACTGCCGGCAGGCCAACCCCATTTGTCAGGGGCTCAGACACTACAAAGCTGTTGCATATCGTGGGCTCAGGCAAACCACAGGCGTGGGAGCCGAGCCAGGCTGACGCTATGACTCTCGTTTCCTGGAACGGGGAAACTGAGGCTCGGACGTGAGTGACCACAGTGGGCAAGTCACGGGGCCAGTGTGACGTTCTGGCCTCCGGCTTCCTCGCTTTCCCTGCATGTCGGGAAGACGTGAAATACACAAGTGCTGTCTGTCGAGCACGGCCGTGCGCTGTGCCGCTTTCCTCTGGGCCAATGGACGCGAGGGCGGTGGGGGGGAAGGCACCAGAGCCCTCGTCCCCAAGAGGGGCTCTAGGGGCCCCAGGGAAATGGGCCCATCTGGCCCTCTGCTCTTCCGAGATTCTGACCCAGGGTGAACGGCGGCCACCACCTGGGACGTGGGGAGACAGGGTGGGGATTGGGGTGCTGTGTTCTGCTTGCCTCACCTATGACACCCCCGTTATGGCCACCCTTCGGGTAAGGCCAGGATCCCCAAAGGCCCTTGTGAAAGGCAATGCATCATCTAGCCACACAGCCTGTAGCCGCCAGGTGTGGAAGGGTCTCAATGGCTCTGGGCAGACGGGGAGAGAACAGGCCGGAGTACAGGGGAGGTGGAAGGGGCAGGGAGAGGGAGAAGACGGGAGAGGGGATTTGGCGGATTTAAGCGGAAGGAGCTTCCCAGAGCCGTGCTGCTCAGTGATTGGTCCCATGCCGTATCTGCATCAGCATCGCCTCAGGGGGATTATTAAGACCCAGATTGCTGGGCCCACCCCGTTTCTGATTCTGCAGGTCTGAGGGGGGGTGGAGATTTTGCACCTGTAACAGGTTCTCAGGTGAGGCTGATGTTGCTGGTCTTGGCACCCCATCTTGGGAACCACCGGCCTGGAGCATGTGGTTATGAGGGATGGGGGGAGGGGGAAGAAGCACAGGGGTGCTGATGGGTCACCGGGGGCTGGGAAGAGCCACAGAGCCACGCAAGTAAAAATGAAGGTGCTGGGAGGCCTTGGTCCTCCCACTTCGGAGAGGGTCAGGATCACAACGCAGAGGAGGGAACTTGCTTGAAATGCACATCTGTGGGCTCCTCCCTCCCTGGATATTTTTGACTGTCCAGGTCTGCGAGGGGGCCCAGGAACTTAACAACCACAATAGGCTCTGAGTGATTCTGATGCAGGCAGTCTGGGCCACAGGGAGGGGCGTGGGAGCGTCAGAGCGGCGCCGTGGAAAAATACATTTCCCAGGCTTTGCGAGCTTCGATGAGCCCCAGAAACATCTGTAGTCCCATGCCCTGACTCGGGGCCACCCAATACAGTAGGCACTAGCCGCACGGAGCCTTTTGCAATTAAATAAAAAGTGGGGACACCTGGGGGGGGGGGGGCTCAGTTGGTTAAGCGCCTGACTCTTGATTTCAGCTCAGGTCATGGTCTCGTGGTGCGTGAGATCGAGCCTCACATCGGGCTCTGCGCTGACAGTGCGGAGCCTGCTTGGGATTCTGTCCCCAGCCCCCCCTTAAAAGAAATATTTGAAAAAAACTGAAATTCGGTTCACTGGTCACCCTAGCTACATTTTAAACCCAGTGGCTACCATATGGGACTGTACAGGTCTAGAACATTTCCACCTTTGCACAAAGTTCTGTCAGAGAGCTCTGGCCTGGAGCGATCACAACGTGTCTGCCTCTCTTTCCCTTTCTATAAAAAGGGGTTTCTCCACCATCTTTCTCAGGGTGTAAGAGAGAGGGGAGGCTCCACCCAGAGCGACGTTTCTTCCCCACACTTAAAGAGCCCGTGCACCTGCTGGTGGGAGGAGGTGGTCCAGTTTGGCCCCCATGTCTGCCCCAGAACCCAAGAGGATGGTTCTTTTTCCGTCTGGTTGGCTGCTTGACTCCCCACCGTGATGAGCAGTCCTTAGTAGTCAGAGCTTAGGCGTCACGAGTATGCTAAGGAAAACCAACTAACAGAAGCCCAAGCAACTCCCCTTCAAGAAAAGTGATACCAGACAAAACCAACCCAACAAAAAGGTATATGCTTAACCCATCACAGTGGCAGAGGCATTAACAACAGACTGGATTTAATCCCAGAGAAAAGGCAACTGAATTTACTTCTTTCCCAGAGCTTCCCAGCACACAAATGAGGTGGTCGAGTTTTCAAGGAAGGAGTTGAAAGAACACTAAAGTACCGGGGCCAGGGGATCTCCACATGTGGTTCCAGGACAGGCAGTGCAGGGACAAGGATGGACAGTCCGTTGAGAGTGCAGGGTTCTGCAGTTACCGTATGAAGTGCCTACAGGAGGCAAATGCACAGACGGGAAGCAGAATGGTGGGTTACCAGGGGCTGGAGCGGCGGGTGGGGACTTACTCCTCAGTGGGTACGGTCACAGTTTGGGACGACGAAAAAGTGCCAGAGGGGCACCTGGCTGGCTCAGTGGGTTGAGCGTCTGACTTCGGCTCAGGTCAAGATCTCGTGGATGGTGAGTTTGAGCCCCGAGTGGGCTTGGTCCCAAGTCTAAAGGATCTGGATGAACCGAGGTTCTTTAGGCCGAGCGTGCGGTCCCCCTCTGCCCGCTCAGCACCCTGCCCCGTGCCTGGCCCCCTCCCCCCGCCCCGAGGTACTCAAGGACGAAGGAACAGCAGCTGAGCAGATGTGCTGGTGACGGTGTGGGGAGCAGGGTGGGGGGATCTGAGCAAAGACAGAGTCTTACTCCGGTTGCTTTCTCACCCCTGGCCGATCCTGGGAGCGCACGAGACAGATTAGCACGTGCCTCTTTCTAACAGATTCGGAGAAGGTCAGGTGGGGGCGGGAGGGGCGCGTGGGCTAGGAAGGGAAAGAGGGAGAGTTGGCTAGGGTGTCCATGTGCCTCTTGTCCACTTGGGGACACCTGTGGGAGGGAGCAGGGTGCGGCCAAGGACGATGTCGGGATGCAGGGGGTAAACCAGAGTGCTCGGCCTGCTAATATTCTCACTCTAAAATTAACCCAATCCCAGAAACGCAGAGGGCAGAGAGGCTCTCAAAGTCTGGCCCGGGGAACCCTCGTATCAGAATCACCCAGGGCACTCAATAAACACACAGATTCCCAGGCCCCCTCCCCAGCACTACAGGCAGAATAGAGGCGGACCCCTGTGATCCTCAGGCTGAAACCCCCTCTAAGGAAGGAGGTCAAGAGGGAAAGTTCCCAGCTTTGCCAAGGTATCACGTGTAGTTGGGGGTCTTGATATTTGGCCCCGGGAAACCACACGGCATCGTGCAGTATGGTCCCTTCCTCACTCTGGCCCTCGGTTTCCTCACTTCGTAGAGAGTGACGGACTCTATCCCTGCTGCTGTTTCCCTCTGGGGACTCTGCCTGGGTTGGACCTCCTGTCACGGGTCAGCTGGCTGCTCTGGATTCTCGCCGGGGCAGGGGGGGGCAGGGGGGGCAGGGGGACAGGGTCGTCTCCTGGAGCCAGCTGAGTGGCCCTGGGCCCCAGAGGCCCTCGCTTCCAAATGCCTCTGGCTGACTGGAAGCCAGCGTCAAAGATGTCAGGGAGGGCATCCCACGACACCCAGCCCGTGACACCCAGCCGCACAGCCTCTGCCTGGTGCCCTGGTGGCCCTCAAGGAATCGTCAGCTGGTGAAGGAAAAACCGCAGTGAGAAGCAATGGTCCTGGGGCAGAGAGTGTGACGTCCTCCAACAGCCACTTCCTACAATCTGTTTAACTGCTTTGAAGCCTCAACTGGGTCACCTTTTTAATTTTTTAAAATGTTTTATTTATTGGGGGGGGGGAGGGGCAGAGAGAGAGAGGGAGACAGAATCCAAAGCAGGCTCCAGGCTCCGAGCCGGCAGCACAGAGCCCGACGCGGGGCTCCAACTCACAGACCGTGAGATCACGACCCGAGCCGAAGTCGGACGCTTAACCGACTGAGCCACCCAGGAGCCCCAACTGTGTCACCTTTAGGATGGGGAGGAATGCCGGGCTGCCTTACGGGGGTAGCACAAGACCAACAGGAGCGCAGCTAACAAAGTGCTCGGCTCCTGGGCGGCCCTGAACAAACACTTCTTCGCCATTAAAGGGACCTTCCCCAAACCGGAAATACACATTCTTCCCTGCCTGGGCACAGGGGGACTTCCAAGTTACCAGGGCACCGGTGAGGCAGAGCCGTGCAGTCCGGGAAGGAACTGGCACCTGTTGTTCTCACCTGTCTCCAGGCCCCCAGGGAGAGCTTTCTGAAGCTTCTGTACGATTCAAAGGTACCGAACGCACTCAACGCCTGTGATAAAGTCACGGCCCAAACTAGTTGGGAGCCTGAGCCAGCCTCCGAGTCCGGGCGGCAACAACAGATGGGGCTGGTGGCACCTGCAGGCAGGCTCCCAGGTGGTGGGTGTTCCCCGCAGTGGTCCCCAAAGCCCAGCGCACAGATGGAGGGAGCACTGGGACGGTCGCCGTCACTGAACCCACCCACCAGCTCCCCTCTTCCTGAGCCCGGGCGTAGCGTCCCCCCAGCTCAGAGCTCAGGACTCACCCACCTGTCGTACTTCTCTGGCCATTAATTTCTTCCAGATCCGGGTCTGCTCTAGCACCTCTGGGGCCACTGGCACTGGCCAAGGGCTCAGAGGAATGGCCACGACCCAGGCCCTCCACCTGGCTTCTCTTGAGGGCATCCCAACAGCAGACAAGAGAAAGCACGAAGTCCCCGCCTTCAGGGTGGCTGCCCCAAGGGGCACGGAAGGGGTGGTCCTTTAGAACAGGAGTCATTCCTGACTTTTCCCCTCCCGGACTGGCACTCATCGGACGCACGCAACATGAAGTGCATCTACGGAGAGTGAATTCATAAAAAATAACTCCACACACAGGCACGCACACGTACACACACCTTGTAAACACAGCCTGCCAACCTCTCTGGAGTGTTTACAGCCCTTAGTGACCCACAGCAAACACAGCATCCCCACGGCGGCTGCTTTGGACAGCTTTAATGATATGTTGGCTGTGCTTATCTGCTAGGGCTAAAATCTGGGTAAACACCTATGTATCTGATTTTCTACTTTTGTCAACTGGCCACCGGATGGGTGGGAGGGGCTGGGGTCCAGGCTCATGTTTGCTGTTTTCCTTGAACCATGCACTCTGTGACTCTTGAAATGGCTTAAGGGGGTTAAACTCATCTTTCAGAATGGCTAGAGGGTCCTAGTATATCCTCCAGTAAACTCGATTGGAATGTTACAAGGAACACAAAGCAGGCATAATGACTATTATGGAAATTTCCTGGTTCCTTGGAAGGCCAAATGAGCCGGCGACCAGCCCTCTGGAATCACCCGATGTCATCAAATCCCAGTATCTCACACTTCAAAACGTTTAAGAAGTTTACACACACATACACACTCAATCGATTTGTTTGGACTCTGGATAAACGGGAAACCTCCTCCCTCCTGTGGCATCGGGCTCCGTGAGTGTATGAAGGATGCCAACCACACAGATTCCTGTCCAACAATTCCGAAGTGGGTGATATGATCCCATTTAATAGATGGGTAAACTGAGGCTTGGGATCTTAAATCATTTGCTTGGGGACACATAGCTAGTAGTAAGCAGAAGCTAGTAACCAGGGTGTGTTTGACTCCAAAGCTGGTGCCCTGTCCTCAAGTGTCCTGGCAGAAGCAAAGCGCAATCCTTCTCACTGAGCGGTCACCCGGGTGAGGGTGCTGGCCCACAGGGGATCTCCCCAGGGAAACCAATGGGAATGGTGTTCAAGAGCAGTGACTTTCACCCCCGAGCCTCAGCAGTCTCTGTCCCGCTCAGGTCGCCAAGGATGTCCACACTAAACCCTGTGGTCCCGGTGGCTGGCTTTCTAAGAGAATCCCCGGTTCCAAGGTGGAGACTGAAATCTCACCCCTAACCCAGCAGAGACCCTTTACAGAAGGGATAACACAAGACCAATCTATTGCTGAAATTGCTAACGGCACAAAGATAAGCAAATGCTTGAGTTGCTTAAAACAAGGAAAGTCAAGGAGAGGACAACCCCCGCCCCCTCTTTTTAAAGATAAAAATTTAAAGAGAAAACGGACCTGAAACCTCATGTGGCTCTGCGTCTTAAACATCAACACAAGGTCTTTCCACACCGCTTTGAGGTCCTCAGCCTGGGACCCCACCGTCAAATCCTGGCTGTGACACCTACCAGCTGTGTGATCTCGGGCAAATTACTAAACTTTCCTGAGCACCAGTCTCCTCACCTGTGGACCGGGACCGGCGACCGCACCTCCCGGCTGGGGTCCCTGGAGGACTGACTAAGACAGAGCACCCCATTGGGTGAGTACCATCACCAGCCCCCAGGAGGGTACAGGACAGCAATGAGAGCCAGTACCCAGATCCACAAGGGCCTGGTGCCCTCGGCCAGGGGGGTGCTTTATGTGAAGGGGAGGGGCAAGAGGCGATAAGAACGCAAATGACTAATAAAAAAAGTAGAGGCTGGACGAGGAGCCATTAGGTCCTGCGGCTTTTGAAAGCTGGGGTTCAGAGAAACGCTTATGGAGGCAACGGCATCTGAACTGGGCCTCGAGGTCTGGCTGGCTTCAGATGCGGACAGATACGCTGTGCAGTCTCCAAATCTACTAACTTACCAACAACTCTGAAACAATGGCTTGGGGGTGCCTTTAGCAGAAGGGCGAACACCGTCTCGCCTTAGGGACCCAGCTCACTCCCTTCTCTGACCCCGCTGCCCAGATGCTACCCAGCACCCGCTCCCATCATGCTAACCCCTCACCTGGCTTTATTTTTCTGCACAGCACTGGCCACCTCCTGACACATCTTGTGCGCCCGTGCCTGCTGGAAATCTCCTCCCACGATAGAAGCTCCATGGAAACAGGGGCTGCGGCTGTCCCCTTTGCTACTGTATCCCTGGCAGCTACGACAGTGGCCGAGGCAGTTGCTCAAGAAATGTGACCGAATGGATGCACGACCAAGGATGGAAAGAATTCACGCTGCAGCCTAAGAAGCTTCAGGGAGCACCTGCTTTACTCTGCGGGGGGTCTGGGTGACCTCCCCTCAGATGGAGTTAGTCCCACGGTGCCAAACAGGGAAACTGAGTTACCGAGTTTCTCAAGGTCACACAGATTTGAGGCAGACTGAGTGCGTGTCTCATCTCGGCCTCTCCTGCTCTGGTCCTGAGCCTGAAAACGGTCACCTCCCCTAGAACTGGCCCCACTCTGGAGGCCAGGGCTGTCACCGGCACAGAGCCTGTCCCCCTCCTGATCTCAGGGCACCCTCCGTGAGCAATGTCAAGGTGTCCAGGCTTCCAGCCTGCCAAGCCAGCATCCCCTCTCCCTTACCCCTCCCCCACACCTCTGAACATGCCAATTCCCAGACTCTGTCATCCAACAGGGCAACTATGTGCAGCTGGAGACCGACGGGCAGAGATCCTGGGACTAGTCACCTCACAGCCTGGCTAAAATGTTTATTTCAACAGTAATTTCAGCTTGCGGTTCCAAGCCAGAAGAGCTCTCATTTGCTTCCCAGAGGAAAAACCCCTAATAACAGCCAATGTCTCAAACCACTCGTGGATTCTCAAACATCCACGTCCATGGCAGGCCAGCCTCAATGCCCGGCCGGCACGAAAGTTCTCAGAAACTGCACGTGACCTTTAAGAACCGGGCACCGGAAGAGGGTGAAGGGTGGGTGGTGGAGTGAACTCAAAACTTTCTGGTGTAGCCGCCGGCTTGATCCTGTTTCCCGCCAGGGATGCCATCTGTAAATCAGAAGATTTCCACTGCTCTCTGCCCTAAAGGGACACCACGAGGGCCATTGGGACCACCACCACCCCCCAAGCCCCCAAGGCCTTGGAGACCCGGCGTTTCTCAGCTACACCGTATCATTAGGATATTGTTATTATGAATACACAAACGGAGTCTTTGTAGACACAGAGTAAACAGACCTATCTCCACCCAGCCATCTCCTACACTTTTACATAATAACACCGCCCCCCTTCCCCGGGGCACAACAGTCAGCCTTGGATCCCTGAGGTATTTTACACACAAGACGAATCTCATCTTGGCCCAGTTCAGGAGGGTGGAGATGGAACCTACAGCATCACATCCTAATGGGAAACCGAGTCAACGGGGGCACTGACAGGTGCCCCACAAGGGAAGCTGACAACCAACCTTTATCATGCGTCAACTATGAACGAGGCAAGGTGCTTTGCAGACACTAGCTTTCGGGTCATCAGAATGTTAGTTGACCCTTGTATCATCCGCCACTTTTCAAATGGGTAAACGGAGTCTCAAAAAGATAAACAAGTTGCCCGAGCTCTATCTGCTTACCCTTCGCATCTGTGCTCTGTTTTATAGCAAGCTATCTTTTCTCTAACTGCTCTGTGCAACTGGGGAGGAGGTGGGACTGTCTCCAACAGGCCCAGCCCCGAGGCCAAGGGTTCAGGGATTCAAGCTACTTCCAGAGCTCAGTGTCCCTTTTCTAGACCCTTGGTGACCCAAGACTTCAGGGGCTCCAGGACACCAGTGGCAGCTCAGCAGGTCAGTGGTCCCAGCTCCTGTGGCTACAACTGTGATACTCAGGATTCTGTCTCCCTGGGAGACCAACACAGGCAGCCTGGAATTAGGGGGCCTTGCTGCTGGCTTTTTCTCATAGGAAAGAAATAATTATTAGGTAAATAAGCCTGGTGTTTCCCAGCTGGTTAAGCTTGCTGTCTGGGGGAGGCATTCTAGTGTCCACTGACAGAAAATCTGAAATCGCGGCACCTTGGGCAAGTTGCGTTTTCTGTCCTTATCTTCATGGAGATAACACAGCCTGGCTCCCAGAGTTGTGATAAAATTTTAAGGAGACACTGCATGCAAATTACTGGAACCCAACAGGTATTCAAGAAATAATGAATAATCATGTTGTACTCCCTCCACCCCCATTTTTTCCTGGAAAAAGTATTCAAACTTCAAACTGATGGTGACAGACACTTCTTGGAAGCCCTTCATCTTCCATCTAAATTTCTTCCTCCTCTAGAGTCAAGGGGATCCAGGGATTCGGTGGGACCCCCCCCCCCCCGACATAACTTGCGTGGACGGGGTGGCGGGCAGCTGAGACAGGAACATAATGTACCCGGCTGCACCTACTCAGAACATTTTAACATTAAAACGCGGTTCTCAGCTGGGGTCAGATTAGCCTATGATACGCAACTGGACCATTTAATTTGTGTCTGCACCGCCTCGATCTCTTTCCGCATCAGTCCTTCAAACGTAAGGGAAATCTCTACCCTCCCGGCAAATGCAATTCATCACTTTCCTCTCCGAGGGGCAGCTGGAGAGCAGGGCTCTCCTGGCCCTTTACGGGGCTGCCAGGTGGGTTTCAGGTGCGGCCGGAGAGGGGCGGCCCCAACTTCGTGCGGGGCTGGCCCCTTTCCCACGCTTCCCACGAAAGTCGCGGGGCCCGCCCAGAGCAAGGTCTCCCTCCAGGCGCCGCGGGATCTCGCCGACTCCGGCAGGCGTGGCCTTGACCTCCCTCTGCAGCTCGCTCGGGGGCTCGGCCGGAGAGCTGCGACCCCCGAAACCCCCGCCCCCGCGCCGCAGAACTAACTCCGCGTCCCGCGCGTCTCCCCGGGCGCCCCTCCCCGCGCTGGGGGCGCGGCGCGCGGCGAGAACTTTGCCACCCGCGCGCGGCGATCCCGGCCCGGAGCGCCCCCGCGCGCCCGGCCCCGGCGGCTCCCCGGGCCTGCGGCCGCGCCGCCCTCCCCGCCCCGCCCCGCCCCGCGCGCACCTACCCGGCTGGCTGCAGTCGCCATCCGCTCGAACGGAGGGCGCCCCGGCGCGGGGCCGGTCGGCCGGCCGCGCAGCGTCCGCACCCGCCTCGCAAGCTGCGGGCCCCGGGGGGCGCGCCGGCCCGGCCCCCGCCCCGCAGGAAGGCGCCGGCTCGCCCTGCGCCGCCAGCTGGCGGACGCGCTCCCAGGTGCCCGAGTCGGCCGCCCGCATGCCGCGTGCCCGGGGAGGGGGGCGCTGCCGCGGCGGCGCGGGGGGCTCCGACGGCGGGCGCCGGGCTCACAGCCTCCGAGGCCGCCGCCGCATCGGGGCGCAGCCGAGCGCCGTCCCCGCCGGCCGCCCGCGCGCGCCGCACCCGGGCTCTCCGTCCGGCCGCCGCCGGGCAGTCCGCGGCCGCCGCGCGCGAGGAATTCGGCCGCCCGCCTCTCACGTGGGAACGGCCCTCACTCCCGCGGCTCCGCCTCCCGCTCCTTCCGGGCTGGCGAGGCCGCTCGCCCCGCCCCGCCCTCGGCCCCGCCCCCCGGCCCCGCCCCCGGCCCCTCGGCGGCGCCGGGACTCGCCCCACCGCCTCGGCGAGCGCTTCGTGGCCCCGTTCCGGGGACGCTCGGCGCATCCCCCAACACGGTCATTTCTGGAGAGACAGCGGGTCAGAACGACAGCCAGTGGCGCACGGGTCGGAGGGGGGCAGGCCTGAACCAAGATCTCTGAAAGCCCAGAGTGCGGGCATCTGGGGGACGTCTGCCTGGTACCCCGGTTTGCCGATGTCTCCACTCTTCCGACACCCTTGTGACAGCCCTGCTGAGGAGCTGAAGTCCCAATAGCCGACCAGGAGAGGGCAGCACGAGTGGACAGGGAAAGGGGTGGTGGCCCTGGGACATTTCCTGCACTCACCTGTACTGTGTGACCGACCAGGCGTGGGGGGGGGGGGGGGCGGTATGTCTGCATCTCACTTCCCTGAGCCTCAGTTTCCCCATCTCTCAAATGAGGCATCGGTAATTCCCACCCTGTCCACCATGCCAGATGCTTCTGAATGCCCTTCTGCCAGAGCCAGGAGGCAGGTGAGGTGATTCCCAGGGAAGGCCAGGGCCTGGACCCCGGGAGTGGGGGGGGGGGTGCAGTTACTCAGCCAGCCAAGCCCCTAGGAGGTGGCACCTTGGGTCTGCAAACCTAAACCTGCCTGCTGGAGTGGGTGCACCAGTGGCTGGCAGTGCTTGCTGTAAAATGAGTTTGCAGCTCCCAGCCCCCTTTGATCTGAGGATTATGATGCTCTTTAGAAGGACTAATTATCTCCCCGCAGCCCCAGGAAGCAGGTCCAGTCTCCCCCCTATTGCACACATGGGGAACCGAGGCAACATAGCAAGAACAAGGCAAGAACTCACACACTCTCGGTGATGTCCCCGGCCTCCCCTTCCAGGCAGCATGCACCAGGCCTGGCTCTCTAACCTGTGGCTCCCATGGGCCCAGGCCTGAGCTCTGGGAATTTCTAGGTCACTGGCATATGCCTCTCCAACAAGCTGTGGGAAACAAACTATTCCCCCCCCCCCCCACCGCCCCCAAGTCTCTAAAACTGTTCATGGGTCACTTTCCTGTCTGTGGGCGAGGAACCCTGCCCCGGAGCAAGCACTGTGGTCTGGCCACCACCCATCGTGGCTTTCCCAGCTTCCACACCCGACGTCTTCCTCCCTCCTCCCATGATGTGGAAACTGGCCTGCCTCAGCCCCCTGTCTGGAACCCCGACTTCCCACTGGAAAGCTGACGGGTAACATCAAATGCTGGTGATACCCCTAGCCAGGGGAGAAAACTACCCTCAACACCCACACCACTCTAAGGGGAGGAAACTGACCACCACTGGTCACACCAAGTGATAGGAGATGCTAGGAATCCCCCCAGTTCTTCCACCTTTTCTGGGATAACAGGCAAAACAGAACCAAAGAAAGATTGCTCTGAGCCCCACACAGGGACACCCCACACAGGAATCTCTGTTCCAGGTGCCTTCAGGGACCCAACTGGGGGCATAAATGAGTGGGTGGGCTGTACAGGGCTCGCTGTGGTTTGTTTCAGAAGGGCATTTAGGTTGTAGTCTTTTGACTTAGACACGTGTTGCATATTAAGCCCGTAGGAAGGCTATTTACTTCCACAGAGAAACATTCTCCTTCCCGTATTTCTTGAAGTACATGGAACTCTGCGTCTGTCTTCCCACTTTTGATGGAAACATGCAATTTCCTCTTAATTCCACGACAAGAAAACAGCAGCACAAGCCTAAATACGGAGCACTTGCCACTTGGATTTAGTGCCACGGAGACTTTAGGGAGCGGTGGGGACTGTGGCAAACAGGAAGCCACCAGCCTCCCTGGAGAGGAGGCCGTAGATTGCTGTCATGCAGAAATGTGGCTCTGGTGTCGCCAGGGGTTCTGTTGTGTTTTTTAAAAGAACTATTAGAAATATGAATTTTTTATGTGTAATCTAAGTTCAAAATGTGGACAACTCTTTAAAACTTACAAAGAAGAAAGAGGAGAAGGAGAAGAAGAGGACGGAGAAAGAACAACAAAGTAAACATGTCTAGAAGTTTCTATGTAGCCCACTGGCTACACGTGCTCATTTCACTGCTAACGTTATGCCCCCCCCCCCCCCCCCCCCCCCCCCGTGACCTCTCAGAAGTCTGCACATGCTTTCTACTTACATTTCAATAACCCAAGCCGCTTCTCAAGCCCACAGCCCTGGGGGATTTCCGCGGCTCTCCCTTACTCAGCACAGTTTGGCCTGGCTGTGTGTGTGAATGCGCGTGTGTGCTTGTGTCTGTGTGTCTGTGTTCCCCACTTTCAGGGTCAGGACTTCAGATGGCAGTCGCACCCACCTTCCCTCACTTTCTGGGGGTTCTCCGACGGCCCAGGCCTCCCCCAGGCAGCGTCAGCCTCTCTGTCTCCCCACTCGCAACTCTGCTAGCTGGCAAACCTCTGGCACCAGCAACGGCCTGCAGCCTTCCAGAAAACCATCTGCCTCGGGTGGGAGGTGTTTCTTCCTTGAGGTATGTTTCTCATTATGAGGACACCCTGGACCCAGGGGGACGTTTCTGCTCAGTTCTGCAACAGGAGGTCCAAGAACCAAGTGACAACCCATTTTCTGCCCTGGGCACTTGGGCAGGCCCTCCAGGAATGATAACTCCAGGGCGGTTTTTATTGGAAACTCCAAGACGGAGCCAGCTTCTGAGCGTGCGACCTCAGAAGGGCCCTGCTCTTGGGTTAATGCTCTGCTGTCATCGCCTTGAAATCCTTAATTAGTTTTGAACTAGGAGCCTCGCACGTTCATCTTGCACTGGGATCTGCAAATTACCTAGCTGGTTCTCCTCCCAAAAGATCTTCCCAGCCTCTCTGGGGGATGCTGGGAATTGATGGTGGAGGCAGCTGGGCCCGGGGTTTGGCTCATTCCGTCCTCCAGGGTACGTTGTGTTGGGCCTCTGCAAGGCAGCAGGAAGGGAGGATCTGGGGGTGGGGAAAGGCAGCAGGAACTTCCCCATCCATTCCTCCAGAAAACTAATTAAGGAGCAATGGCATAGTGGGAAATCGGGTGGGGGGATGGGCAGTCAGCCAGAGGGGGGTGGAGGATGCTCTGGTTCTGAGCTCTGAGGCCAGCCAGTGTCCCCATGACCCTGATCTCAGGATGTCAACGGGGTGCCTCCGAAGAAAACACAAAGGAGGCCGGGGCAGGGATTGCTAGGGATCAGCACGGTTCCCATTCAAAGTATCCCTTGGCTTCCAGGGAAACTGCCCTTAGATCACAGGAAAAGATGACAAGATACATTTGATTTAAGGAAGGAAGACCAGAAACGTTGTATTAAAAGGCCTCACTATATTTGATACATGCTTGAAGTTGAGTATCTGAATCCACTGGAATTTTTCAGGTATTTTTTTTTTCTTGGCTATGTTTTTAGTATTTGTAGAGGAGATTTTACTAAGATCTTCCAGCCAACATTACTGTGCTCTCTCCAAACACCTGCAACGAAGACAAAGTGGCAATTCTGGATTCCCAGGAATCCGCACAGGTTTATCTGTAACCCTCGCAATGCTGCCAGGGAGTCTGGAGCCCTCGGCAGGGATGTTAGGTCCCCGCTAGCTTGCGTGGGACTGTGGAAAAGGCTCCTTCTGTCTCAGCCCCTCACTGGCAAAAGCGGAATGAAGAGCTGGGTTAGTGGATGTGAAAGGGCTTTGCCAGTTCTGCCCTCTACAGTTGAGCTGGTCTTTTCTGTCCTTTCTATGATGGCTGTGTGGATGTCACTAGGAGTGACAAGGAAGTGTATTAGTTGTCTGTTGCTGTATAACAAATCACCCCCAAACTTTGCAGCTTAAAACCACCAGTATTGGGACGCCCGGGTGGCTCGGTCGGTTGAGCACCCGACTTCGGCTCACGTCATGATCTCGCGGTTCATGGGTTCGAGCCCCGCGTCGGGCTCTGTGCTGACAGCTCACAGCCTGGAGCCCGCTTTGGATTCTGTGTCCCCCTGTCTCTCTGCCCCTCCCCCTGCTCACATTCTGTCTCTCTCTTTCAAAAATAAATAAACATTTAAAAAAAAAACCAAACCACGCCGGTATTTATTATCTCTCTGCTTCTGCAGGTCAGGAATCCAGGCGTGGCTGAGCTGGGGGCCTGTGGCTCGAGGCTTCTCATGGGGTGGCAGCCGCGGTAGCCTTTGGGGCTGCGGTCACCTCAAGGCTCTACCTGGGTGGGATCTACTTCCAAGCTCATTCTTGTGGCTCTTGCAAGAGTCAGCTCCTTATGGGCTGCCGGACTGCAAGCCTCAGCTCCCCTTGGCTGTTGGCCACTGGCCGCCCTCCACGCCTCATAGAGCCACACACAGAATTGCAGCTTGCTCCTGCCACGGGGCTCTGAGAAAGGGCAAGAGACGGTGTGCCCCAGATGGACGCCATGGTCTCCTTGTAACCTCACGTTGGACAGGACATCCATCACCTTTTCCGTGTTCATTAGGAATGAGTCACTAGGTCCTGCCCTCGTTTCGTGGGAGGGGTTATAGGAAGGTATGACTACCAGGAGGCGGGGGTCACTGGGGGCCATACTGGAGGCTCCCCACCCCGGAAGGCTGGGCGCCTGGGCGCCTGGGCTCGAATCCTGGCTCTGGCACACACGGGTACATGATGCTGGACAAACGATTTGTCTCTGGAAACCTCAGGCTCTTCATCTTTAAAATGGGGAGGACTGGGGCGCCTGGGTGGCTCAGTCGGTTAAGTGGCCGACTTCGGCTCAGGTCATGATCTCGCGGTCCGTGAGTTCGAGCCCCGCTCTGTGCTGACAGCTTAGAGCTTGTCAGATTCTGCGTCTCCCTCTCTCTCTGACCCTCCCCCGTTCATGCTCTGTCTCTGTCTCAAAAATAAATAAACGTTAAAAAAAATAAAAAAATAAATAAAATGGGGAGGACTATGGCTACCACCTCAGAGGTTGTGGGTGGGGGGTGGTTCACTGATAAAATGCACATATGGAGCTGTAAATGGTGCCCGGCACAGGGTAAGCCCTTGAAAAGCGGGCTGGAGGGACATGGCTGGAGGAGGCTGGAGGGACACGCCCACCGCTACTGAGTCAGACAGGTGCTACCTGCTATCTCCATGGAACTCTGCAGCCTGGTGACTCGGAAGGCCTTTGGCAGGCCCTGGGATGCCTTTGTGACCAGGGCCACCAGCAGGGATGGTGCTGGTCTTCCCTGGCCATCCCAGTAGGACTCGGGGGCCCAGGTGCTGCAGGAGGATTAGACTGGGATTTTCCTCCAAACCTATTTAGACCCTTGCCCTACGGGGATAGGGGATTTACCCCACGATCCATCTTGCCATCTGTCCTGGTGAGGTCTTCCTGGCTGGACACTTTTGTGCGCCTGTCATGGGCTCACTGGTACCCTTTGACGATGTTCCCGAGGCCCCAAATGACCTGGCAGAGATCCTGATCCCCTCTGAGGGCTTGCAAAGGGCCCGCCCTGGGGGCGAAGGCTTAGCTCAGTCTTCGGGCAGAGCCAGGCATTGAAGTATTTTCACAGAGTGCAGCTGGCCTCCATGCCCTCCCTGCCTGTCAGACTGTCTTGGGTCCCGAGTGAGATTCTCAGCTGCAACAAAAGGAAAAAGTTCTTTTCCAGAGGCCACAGCTTCATCTCCTCTAAGACCCTTTTAGGGGAGGGTTTTTTTTTTTTTTTTTTTTTTTTTTTTTTTGTCAAAGAGGGAGGTTTCTGCAGGAAGTTAAAATGTTGCAGCTTATTCAGAATAAAAACAACAACATCAAAACACCATGACTTATAATAATCCTGGCATACATTTGCAGAGTACTTACTATATGTGTTCTAAGTACTTCACACATTCATTTAAGCCTCCCAACAACCCTGAGAGATACGAGTATACCACACACTATTATTATCGTCTCCATTTACAGATGAGAAAACAGACACAGAGAAGGCAAGTCACTTACATAAGGGCACACAGGCAGCGAGTAGGGTGAGCAGAGTTGAAGCTTACGTGGTCTGGCTGCAGACTCCATGCTGATGATCACGATGCTACTTGGGCAACACGTGTTATTGGTGGAGTGCTCACTCTGCCGCAGGGACTGCTCCTTCTAGCTCCTTCAACCCTGCAAATCACTCTATCCCCATGTCCCAGAGGAAACCGAGGTTTATGGAGACAAGGGGACTTACCAAGGTGATGTGACTGGTAATGCAGGGTTGGGAGTCTAACCCTCAGAAGGGAGGGGTGTTATCTGGGGAAATGCCCCCCACTTCAGGGTTACAGAAAATGCCTGCCTGTGGGCCTGCCGGAAGAGACGGATCCTTGCCAACCTCCTAAGAAGACGGGACTTAAGGAAGGCGTAAGTAGCTGGGTAGCGGGGCGGGATGGGACCTCTGCTGCCCCTAGTGGCCAGTGGCAGTACTTCACCTTCTCCAACTGGTTTCAGCAAGTTTGAACCAGGGGTTGGTGGGACCTGGGGAATGGGGCTGCTGTCCCCCGCCACGATTTTCAGACCCCGTGTCTCCCCTTCCTATGTGTGACTCAAGAGACACTGAGGGCCTTGGGCCAGTCAGCGCCCGAGGTAAGAATAACATTTACTGTTTACTGGGCACTTCTGCCTTTGCACCAGGAACCCTTCTGCTAGGCGCTTGTTCCTTGGAGGTCATTTAATTTACCAATGCACTGAGGTAGAATCATCATTGTCAAGGGTTATGAGTAATATTGCATAGAGCACTTTGCCCATAGTAGCTCAGTTCAGTCCCCACAACACTATACAAATACTGTCGTTATCCTCACTTTATCAGTGAGGAAAGCAGGAAACAGAGAGGTTGGGGAGGTTGCCTGAGGTCACACAGTACTATATGGTGGAGCCAGGAATCAGACGCAGGCAATTCTGGCTCTAGAGAGTCTGCTCTCGTAACTATTATTCTGTTACTGTCATTATTATTGTTGTTGTTGTTGTCGTTGTTGTTGTACAGTTGAAGATACCAAGGCTTAGAGGGGTAAAAGGATTTGTCTGACATCACCCAGCTGGTAAATGCAGAGCTGATACTTCAACCCGGCCTGTCTTCATTCGTCCATTCATTTATCCGCTCAACAGACGCAGACTCTGTACCGACCGTGTGCCAGGCACTGCACTGGGCTCTGGAGGTGAAGCCGGTCAGTAGAACCTGCTGTGGGCACCTGCAGCGACACCATCCCTCTCCCCACTTCATGTCCACGGCCACCACCTGCGGAGGGCTCTTCAAGGGGCGTGGGAGGTACAACTGATTACACTTGGGAGGGGCTGTTGGGAGGGGCTTTGGCTTGGAGTTCTGTACTTTCTTCCTGCAACTGCCCTTTACTTACTAGTGAAGTCGAGCAAGTCGGGCCACTGGGGCCTGGTTCCCCAGGGCCTGAGCTTCCCCACCTTTGAAAGGGAGATAAGAATACCGGCCCATTCCCCAAGGCTGTTCTGTGAAAAGCAAAGGAGACCCTAGGTGGGAAAGCCCAGGTAACTGCACAAGGAGGACAGCTGGGCCCTGTTCACGACCCGTTCACGAAAGGGTCCGTGTGTTCATTCTCTTGTTCCATTTTATTCTGCACTCAGTGTTTGCCATGAGTCCACTCCTGTCCCAGAGGCGGTGGCAGGAGGCAAGGGGACCCCAGCACCTAAGAGGCAGACACTCCACTTAGATGTTAAGATGAAAAGGGGGGACTTCTGGCAGATTATGCCATAATCTTCTATGCCATAGATCACTGGGGCTCTGATGAGCCTGTGCCACTCACCTCCTCAAAGAAACAAAAGGATCCCAAAGACAAACCTAGTGAACCTCTTCAAGATTCTTGCATGCAGGGCAGGTGCTGAGGCCAGAGATGCTGGCCTGCCCTGCCCCTTTAAGGCTTAAAGTGCCCACCTCTCCTAGAGTGACTTAGCCTCACGGTGGCTAAAAGCAAGTTCGAACCATGGGGCAAGAACCCTGTGCTAAGGCCCGGCCTTTCCTGTGAGGATCTCTAAGCTACCTGTGAATAGTAATTAGGCATCTCAACACTGAGGGAGGGGGGGTTAGTTGTTTAAAGACAAAGCTGGCTTCTCCTTCTAAAAAAAACCCAGAAGCCCAGAGAAGCTCAGACACTTGCCCAGCTGCACACAGCAAATCAGGGGCCCAGGCAGACGGACTAAGTCCTAGAGCAGCGATTCTCAAAGTGTGGCCCCTGGCCCAGCTGCGTCGGCACCATTCCTGTGCATTTATGAGAAATGCAAATTCTCTACCCCGCCCTGACCTCGTGAGTCACAAACTCAAGGGTGGGGTCTGACAGTGTGAGTTTTAACAGCCCTCCAGGTGACCCTGATGGTGATAAACTTGAGGGCCACTGCCGAGCCCAGAGGAAGGGCTGCTAGATTTTCATGTCCTTCCGAGCGGGGAGGAACAAGGCAGTGGAGCATAGCAAGGTCACTTTCTCAGTGACTGTGGCATCAGAGTTACATAACCACCCCTCCCCCACCCTGATGGCTTTCTGCACCCAGACTCCGTACTCCAGGGCCCTCCCTTGTCAGGAGGCCACCTAGCCCTGGCTCCGGGAGGCCTGTCGGCACATGCCCGAGGCTGCTTGCCCGTAAATACGGGCTTTACCTGCTCGTCCAGCCACCCGCCCACCAGAACCCAGGTACGTCAGCCAGAGCAACTCCTGTCTTCTCCAACTCTGAACACAGAGCGTACACGGCCTCCATCACCACCACACAAGCAGATTAGGGGGTTCTGTGGCTGCAAGTGCCCCCAGCAAAGCCGAGAACAGGCCTGACTTTGCCCCAAGCTTCTCCAGTGTGGGCCAAGCCAGGGAGGAAGGCAGAACGTTCTTTGCTCTGGACATTAAGGAGTAACTTTAGGCCCCAGTCTCGGGTTCTCAGGGCAGAAATCTGCAGTGGCCTCGAGTCCCAGTGGGACTAATTAGAATTGGTTCTAAATTCTTCTTTTCCCAGAATTGCCCTTTAAATATCTTTGGAACTGGTTTCAGGAGGCAGATACATAGGAAGGACTGGCATCGTCCCCTGAAGTTGCTCAACAAACAAGTAAAAATGTGTTTTGCCAAATGTGAAAGAAACTTCATTCTCTTTGTTTTTAAAAAAGACCCGAGCTTTGAAAGTGGAAGGTTTCTCCCGGGTCAGGGGCCCAGGGGAGGGATTCACAGGTGTTCCTGGGCTAAAGGACGACCCCATGAGCTGCTGCACGGGCATATTTCCACCTCCCTGGTAAATTCAAGGAAGGGACAGGTCTTAAACTTGATATATGCCCATGGTGCCAGGCACACAGCAAGCCCATGATCAGTTCTGTGGATTCATGAAAAGACCCTGAGTTCTAGCTCAGGGCTTCCCAGCTGCCTTGTCCCGAACTTAACATGCCCCTTCTGTCACTCCAGCCCCTTCTGTTTCACCGAAGAGGAGTGTCCCATGTCCTAATAAGTTACAATAGCTACCATTTACTGTGGGGCCCGTGGTATGATGGACCCTCTAGATGCATCATTGTATTTAATTCCACAACTTCCTTATAAGAAAGGGATACTGCTATTATACCCATTTTAAAGCAGAGTAAACTGAGGGTCAGAGAAGGGAGCAGAGATTGCAAACTGGTGGCCCTACAGCCAAATGGGGCCTAGGAAATGTATTTTCTTTTCCTAACACTCTATTCAGAAACATTTGAAACACTAGTTGCCAATATATATTTTTAAAAAAATTTTTTAATGTTTATTATTCTTGAGAGAGAGACAGAGAGCAAGCAGGGGAAGGGCAGAGAGAGAAGGAGACACAGAAACCGAAGCAGGCTCCAGGCTCTGAGCTGTCAGCACAGAGCCCGACATGGGGCTCAAACTCACAGACCTCGAGATCATGACCTGAAGTCGGCCGCTCAACCGACTGAGCCACCCAAGCTCCTTGCCAATGTATATTTTTTAATGTTTCATTTATATTTTGAGAAAGAGAGTGTGAGTGGGGGTGGGGCAGAGCGAGAGGAACAGAGGATCCGAAGCGGGCTCTGGGCTGACAGGCTGACAGCAGCGAGCCCAATGCAGGGCTTGAACTCATGAACCTGCGAGATCGTGACCTGAGCTGAAGTCGGACGTTCAACCTACTGAGCCACCCAGGTGCCCTGGTTGCCAATATTTTAAAGTGAGGATAACTTACATCAAAAAATTCAGACATTTAGCTTTACTTTGGAAAAATCAGGAAATCTGGTAATAGTGAACCCCTATCCCATCCCACAGGGTAACACTGTGCCCTTTTACCCCCCTCCCCCCACCCCTGCCATCCCTGCTGCTCCCTGTGGTCTTACCCCTGGCTCCCTTGCTCATGTAAGTGACCCGCCTGGGTGCTCCAGGCGTGGCGTTTACAACCACTAGTCTTAGGCCACAGTTAATGACAGGCAAAGGCACTGCTTATACTGGGTCCATCTGTCTGTCTCTCTGTCTGTCTGTCTCCCCAGTGCTCACTCCTGGGAAATCCCGATGTGGCAGATCAGACAGGGCAGGAGATTCTGGTGTTTGTTCCATTGGCTGGGTGACCTTGGGCAGACTCTCCCTGGCTCTCAGTTTCCCCATCTATACAATCTGGAGGCCGGATAGGACATCCTATCAGCCTAAAGCTCCCCGCAGCCCCAGAGTCGGCTGGGAAACCACCCTGGGGGCTGCAGATGGGCAGGATGTGGACTCGCCCACCTGAGCCGTCGTGTGGATGTGAGTACCTCCTGGCAGGGGACCATGTCATTAGCCCAGAGCTTTGCCATCAGTACCAGCAGGGGCCAATGGGCTGGCCCTTCCCAATGACAGGAGGGGGGCTTTCACCCTTGGAGAAGCTGCCAGCAGCAATAATCTAACTGCACAGAGCAGAGAGCCCATCAGATACTCCCCAGACTCCCTGCTCTGAAATGCAGGATGCCTGAGCTGGGAGGTACAGCCAGATTGTCCCTGCCTAGGTCAGTGTGAGGACAAAGATGCCCTCTGGGCACCGGGCAAGCCAGTCGGGGCTCCTTGTTGCCAAGGGGAAATGCTTATTCAAGTCCTAAGAACAGACAGCATTCATTCAAGCTCCCCTCTCTCTCCTCATTCCATAAACATTTGACGGGAGGCAACTGAAGCTCAGAGAGTGGGGAAGGATTGCCTAAGGTCACATGGCGTAGCAATGCCAGAGTCAGGCAGAGCTCAGGCTTCTTGAGCCCCTTTTTGGGGGGACTTCCCATAGTCTCTCTCCCTCAGGAATCTAGAACCCTCCAACTTCTTGAAACTGGGCTTCAGAGGGGGTTGGCGTGGCCAGTGTGGACAGAGAGTGACTGTGTGGTCCAGAGGCCTAGCAGGGGGCTCGTGCACGGTGTCTAAGACGCAAACCAGTGCGGAGAGAGTAGGGACCTGCAGGCTCAGGTCCCTTCTAGAAGGGAAGCTCAGTCTACAGGAAAGCTTGTCAAACTGGCAGCCCGCAGCCCACATTTGGCTCACAGACATATTTTGTTTCTCCCACAGTGTTTTGTTTGTTTGTTTGTTTTCTGAAATCACATTAGCTGCCAACATTTAAAAATCAGGGGTTTTCACATAAAAGACAGGACTTCTGGTTTCTCTTGAAGAGTCTTGAGATCTGGCAAAAGCTGGACCACATTTCCACCTGGCAAGGACTGGCAGGAGCTAGGCACTCTCTCCTTCCTCATGCTCAGACATCTTTCCTTGTCTATGTGACCTCCCTGCATGTAAGTTTAGGGATCTCAAAGACCTCTCTGTAGCCCCCTCTGCTAAAGTCACCCCTCTTTCCTCCTGGTCACCCTGGGAGGAGTTCTGGTTGATCAAAGGTTCTCAATCTGGGGGCAACTGCGCCCCCCAGGGGACATTTGTATGGAGACATTTTTGGTTGTCACAAATGGGGAGGGGAGGGGCACCTGGGTGGCTCAGTCGGCTAAGCGTCCGACTTCGGCTCAGGTCACGATCTCGCGGTCCGTGAGTTCGAGCCCCGCGTTGGGCTCTGGGCAGATGGCTCAGAGCCTGGAGCCTGTTTCCGATTCTGTGTCTCCCTCTCTCTCTGCCCCTCCCCCATTCATGCTCTGTCTCTCTCTGTCTCAAAAATAAATAAACGTTAAAAAAAAAAAAAAATTAAAAAAAAAAAAAAAAACAAATGGGGAGGGGAGGTGACTTCTGGCAACCAGTGGGTAGAGGCCAGGGACGCTGTTAAACACAAGATGAACAAAGAATTCTTTGGCTTCAAACATGAGGTTGGGAAACACTGAGCAGAGCCAAGAGAGAGCACGAGCCCCCACGACGAGTCCTTAGGAACAGGATCCTGAGAGGGAGGGTCACCCACGTCAGCAGGGTGGACCAAGTCCTTTTCCGTAATCACGGAGGGCCTGGAGCATTCCCTCGTGGAACTAAGGGGAAAGCATTTACTGTGGCAGCCACTTGTGATTCAAGGCTGGAAAATGAATGTTAGAAGGGGTCGAGCAGAGAGAGAGAGAGAGAGAGAGAGAGAGAGAGAGAGAGATCCGCGGGCCGTGGGCATCCCAGATCCATCCTGGTAGCCAGGAGCTAACCGGCCTGGGCCAGGCATTTGTTCACCATGCATTTATTAAGCACCGACTGCATACTGAGCCTTGTGTTAGGAAAGTGGGAGAAAGTGATGATGTGCAAAACATAGCCTTGGCCCTCTCGGTGTGCGAGAGGTGGCCTGCCGAGAGGGGCTGCCACGGGAAAATGCAGAGGAGGGGCTCCTCCGGCCAGGTCCGTCCACACAGGCATAGGTGTCATTTGGCCCTGGCTTTGAAAGGTGCAATCAGGAGAGGCAGAGACGGGGAGGTGGGTGTTCTGGCCAGAGGAAGCAGCCCAAGCAAAGGTGCGGCGGCAGTAACAGACTCAGAGGCACATATCTGAGATGAGCTGTTTTCTGTCAGTTGGGAGCAAAACCGACTGGGAAGCAAGGGCCTGACGTTGGAGGAGGTTGGGGGGGCAGAGTGTAAGGGACCTCCAAGTCAAGCTAAGTGGAAGAGAGAGGGCAGAGCCCATGGGGGATCCTTGCAAAGGCGGTGGGGTATAACTGTGACCCTGGAGAAGTCACTTTTAAGTTCTTAGACCTTTGGCAGGTCATGATCTCACGGTTCGTGAGTTCGAGCCCCACCTCGGGCTCTGCGCTGATAGCACGAAGCCTGCTTGGGATTCTCTGTCTCTCTCTGCCCCTTCCCTGCTCGTGCTCTCTCTCTCTCAAAAATAAATTAAAAAAAATAATGACTTTAAAGTCTTAGAGCCTTGGTTTCCTCATCCGTTCAATGGGGATAAGAAGTGTAACAACAACTCTCACCTCGAGAGCTTCCCACGGGCCAAGGCACCAAACTCTATGTGATGTATGTAGTCCTCGTAGCAACCCTATGGAGTACCTACTGTTACTCGTTTCATTTGATAGGAGAGGAAGCTTCAAGGTAGGGGCCAGTCAACTAATCCTCCCTTTTCCAAGGATGCTTCTAGTAGGTTAACGAGGTAGGATTTGAACCCAGGCAGTCTGGCTCCAGGAGACGTGCTCCTAACCCTTCCGCCGCTCTGCCTCTCTAGGATCTTCTGAGAGAGTTGTCCTTCAGAATAAATGAAATAGAGCAGGGCAGGTGCCCGGCACAATGCTGGCACAGAGTGGGTGCAGAAGCTGTAATATTTCACACGGAGTCCCGGCTCAGCTCGATGGAGCGAAGTCCAGTCTACAGCACAAGTAGGCAGCAGAGATGTTCTGCAGGGGGCACGAGGGCTCTGGGGAGAGATGGGGGTAGAGGAATGGTGTCCCCCCCTCCTTCAGGTGAGAAACAGCTGAGCCAAAGGTCTGGAAATGCCTCTCCCACTGGCAGTTTTTGAGCCCCCCGTGCAGAATGTTCTCCTTTCCACCTCCTTTGAAGCCCTTCCTTCTATCCTTTCCAGCCCAGCTCACAGGACACTTCTTTCCGGAAGCAGTTCAGGACATGCCCGGGCAAAGTAATCACGCCTTCTTCTTTGTACCCAGCACATACTTTTCAAACTCGGTTGGCCCTCTTAGGGGTATTAGGGCATCCTGCCACAGGGTGTCTTTACTGGGCACGTGCATCTCCTGGGGGCCTTATGAAACTGCAGATTCTGGGGTAGGGTCTGAGGCTCAGCTTTGCCAACAACAAGCTCCCAGGAGCTGCATATACTGTTGGTCCAGAGGCCACACACTCTCGAGTGCCTTACTCTGAGTGGAAAAGTCCTAGGGCACTTCCTAGGGGCAGGGGCTTCACTTTACTAATCTTGGCCTTTGTAAATCCCGGCAGTGGGGGGCAAGGGGAGGCAAGAGTGTTGACCCACCAGGAGGGAGATTGTGTACTTCAATCTGACCTATATCTACGCTGCTTCAGAGACGCTCCCTCCCCCCAAGATCTTCAGAAGAGGGAGGCATATCCAGTGACTCTGTAACTGAGGGCAGGCTGGGATTATTTCATGGCCACCTAACCTCAATCGAGGGTTGCCACCTTGTCTCCCAGAGAAATATGAGATCACTAGTAAGAGGGAACACAATGATTTTTAATGTTAACAATTCACTTGCATGTTTCAACTGATCATTTGCACTTTTTAAGGAAAAAAAAATCAGTTTTGCTGTTTCGGGGTATCGAAAAAGACTTTTTAACATTTTCATTTTATGGGACAGACATCAAAATGGCTGGACTCTACCATGGACTTGGGACACCTGGGCAGCGTGGGGCAACGTCTCCCAGATCACCAGCCATGCTGTAACTCACTTCTGTCTCCCCAGGCCCCGGCTTTATTGAGATCAAATTCACATGCAGCACTGTGTGAGTTTAAGGTGAGTTTAAGGTGATGATGTGATGCATGTATATATTGGGAAATGTTTACCCCGCTAAGGTCAGCTAACACATCCTTCACTTTAAATTACCATTTTGTTGTGGTGCTGAGAACGTGTGAAATCTATGCTCTTGGCATCTTCCGCATGTATAATATAGTATGGTTAACGACAGTCATCATGCCGTGCATTAGCTCTTTAGAACTTTGTCCTCTTACAATTGCCAAGTTTATGCTCTTTCACCAATATCTCCCCGTTCCCATAACACGGCGCGTGTCACTCTCATCCCCTCGGATATCTCAGCGCGGACTCTCAGCTTCGACGAGACAGACAGGCTGAAGTCTTGCCACCCCGGAGAGGCAGCTACGGGAACGCAGCGTTAACAGTCCTTCGAGTTTCTCTCGCCGTGGCTGCTCTTGGGTGGGACCTGGATGGACCCAGCCACCAGCGGGTCCCCCTGGCTTCACCTCCAAACGGATCTTTTTTTTTTTAAGTATACTTATTTTTGAGAGAGGGTGCAAGTCGGGGAGGGACAGACAGGGCAGAGAGAGGGGGATAGAGGATCCAAAGCAGGCTCTGCGCCTTCGTGCTCCTTTCCTATCCAGCCTCCACCCAAAAGCCAGACTTACAGCCAGTCAGACCATGTGACCCCCTGCCTATAACTTTCCATGACTTCCCGTTGTTCTTTGGACAAACTCTGAACTCCTGACTGTGGCATAACTGGCACGATCTGTCCCCTGCCTGACTCCCCCCGCCCCAAACCCCATCCATCCCCACTTTGACTTCATTCACTGACCTCCACTAGCCTTGTTATCTTGTGAGTAAGCCAAGCCACTTTCCACCTCGGGGCCTTGACACGTGCCGTACCTCCCGGCGAGAGGGGCTCTTTCCCCGTCCCACCTGTGCCCAGGTCCTTCTCCCTGTTTAGGTCTCAGTCACAGACCAGCTCTTTCGAGGGGCCTGCCCCCACCTCCACCTGAAGCACCACCTCCCTCTGGCTGTCCCCAACCGATGACCACACTTTGTTTTCCTCATAGCACGTATGCATCTCGAGATCATTTGTTCAATGCTCATTGGTTATCGTTCTCTACCATACAAGAAGCTCACTGAGGACAAAGGTCATCTGTGTCTTGTCACCACTGCCTCCTGGCCCTCGGCATAGGGCCCGGCACAGAGTGGATGCTCAATTATTTGTTGAACGAATAAATTTGTGGACACTCTGTGCAGCATACCCTAGTGGGCACTGTACCCACCCCTGGAATCACAGCGGTCTGGGTAAGGAAACTCTTTTCCCTGGACCAACCATGCCAGCAACTCTCTCCTTCCAGTGGCTTCCCCTTTCCAGACAACAGAGGAAGCCAGAAAGACATCAGCATAGTAGCAGCTGTACCCCACCCGCTAGGTCCTCCCTACCAGCCGGACCCAGTGCCTAAGCTCTTCCCAGGCATGCAATCCTCCCGATGACCCCACGGGGTCATTACTACTCTTGCACCCATTCTGCAGATGGTGAAATGGCGGCACCCATTCTGCAGATGGTGAAATGGCGGCACTGACCAGCTTCAACTCGTGCCAAGTGTCAGAGCTAACTGCAGAGGCGGGGCTCTCACCTCTCCCACGAGCTTCTGCAAAGTGCAGGATCTCTCCCAGGGGAACTCAAAGCAGAGCTCGAGGGTGGGTGATGACGGCCCCTGAGAAGCAGTTCTGGGTCGGGGGCAGAACGCTCTCTCCTCTCAGAAGCCACCACATCTCACAAACCCCACTCCCGGGTGCGCCATGAGGAGCTCCAAGGTGCAGCCATCGGGGTGAGCAAATGACAGGGAGTCCCCGGGGGGGGGGGGCGTGCAGGTCAGCAGGCTCTGCCTCCCCAGCCATCCCAGTCCTTCCTGGCAACCTTGGCCCGAATCCCATGGGCCTGCTGTGAAGGCAGCCACAGGGCTGGAGCAATGGGGGGAAGAATGAGGGAGGAAAGACATTACTTTGGAGGATGGAGGGGGCGGGCAGGAAGGCAGGATTATGTCTGGCTTTTGTTGGCAGAGGGGAGAGGGCGGTAGGAAGCTGCCACCCTGAATGGCCAGGGCGGAAGTCCAGGGTCACAAAGGGAAAGTGAAATAAGGACACTGCTTCTTGAGAGGGCTGCTCAAATCCCTTGAGGGTACAGAGGTGGTTGTGGACTCTTGGGTACCTTCCAGGAGGGGAGGGGCAGGGAGGGGAGGGGGCGGGAGGGACACAAGAGAGGAGGTGGGGGAGGAGAGGAGAGCAGCGGGAGGAGGGGAGAGGGATGCATAGAAGAGGGGAAGTTGAAAGTCTGCGTTCGTGATCTTGGCCAAGACATTACACGTCTCTCTCAAATTCCTTGGGACGCTGATAATTACCATATGGATCGAAAGTCACGTATACAGTTCGAGAGTCTAACAGAGGCTTGACATATCACAGGACTTGAAGACCGTTCATTGCCTTCCTATTTGCCTCCCCAACCTCACATTTGGAAAAAGGAGATCAAGCCTGGGACCGAAAATGGCTTCTTTCCTTCCAATCATTCCTCATGGCCCAGACCCAAGTTCACGGGCCTCAGCTACTGGCAGCACGTACCCTAAAAGTCGGGCGGAAGGCTTTGACCTGTATCAGGTCAGAGGCTGGAGTCCATCTGTAGCCTTCCTGAGGTAAAGGGGCTCTACGGAAGGGTTGCCAGGACCGAGAGAGGAAACACATCGCCAGGTGCGACCACAGCCCAAACTCTCCAGGTGCCCTGACCCTCAGCTGGCAAACTGTCTCCCTGGTCCCACCGGAGAACCTGAGCTAGTGGAACATTCTGGGTTCCTTGTTGTTGGGATCCTGAGCCCCTGCTTCAGCACGCACTCTCAGGTGCCCCGCTGGTGACCCCATCCACCCACAGTGGGTGACCTGCGCCTCCAAGAGGGAGAGTGACGAGCTGAAGATGACATATCAATCTAGTGAAGAGCTGGGGATGGAACCAGGGTTTCCTGGTCTGCATAGCAGGGTCCCTTTCACTGCGCTTGGACGGAAGCAGGTGTTCTGAGCCCCGAGTCCAAACACATTTTCAGCTGAAGGCTTTTGTATCACTCCTGGGAGCAAGGGGGAGTCTGGGAGATGCAATCGGGATGCCGAAGCGTGGCAAGTTTTGAGATATTTTGATGGCATTTAGGGGTAACGATACAGGTTCATTCATCCAGCCAGCAGTTATCGAACCGATAGGCGCTATGTGCCGTGCACTGAATGCTAGAGGTACCCGCCCCTATCGCCTTAGGGTCCTTTGAAGTTGGGATCATTCTGCAAGCTGTGCGGTGGCCAGCCTTTCACACCATTGCTTTCCTCTCTGTGCAAGGGACTTAGTCATACAAGCTACCTGCCTAGCTCCACACTTGTGTGTGTGTGTGTGTGTGTGTGTGCACATGTGCATATGCTCCAGCTGTTCCCTGCAAGTTCCAACTTTGGTCTGAAGTTTCTTGCTCCTTCTACCAAGTGACCAAGGCCTCGTCTGCTCTCCCTTGTCCTGCTCTGACTTCCTGATGCTATCTGGTTTTCAGCTTCCTGTCCCCAACCCCAACCTGCTGACCAGTGCTGACACCGGATGCTTTGCTTTGGCTTCTGGACCCTGGACCGTGTCTTACGCTGTCTGCAACGGCACTCCTGAGCAAGGGCCCCAGTTCTGCCCTTGGGGGAGAGCATCAGCAGATCCGAGGCTCACCCTGATCCCTGACTTGTGCCAACTCCAGACCCTGCCTCTCATTCTGCTCAGGGAAACTCAAGTGCTGGGGTCTGATGGCTGCAACTCATTCCTCCCCTCTGTAGAATAACGACCCCGTTTTCCTTTCTGTAGCAACCATCATGGTATGTCTTTGCTTTCACAGATGCAGCAAGAATGGCATAATGGGGTGCACGTGGGTGGAGGACCCGGGAAAAGGACGGAGAAGTCAGTTCATCTGAGCCAAAGATTATTGCTTTTACCTGTGCTCACCTGAGGTCCTTCCTCAGTCCCAGGCACCATTTAGTGAGCCCTGTGTTAAGTGCTTTACATACATAATCTCCCTTACTTCTCTCTTGACAACCCTATGGAGTACGGGGGATTGTCGTCTCCACGGACTGGACATTGTGGGTGTCTCCTCAATACCTGTGCACCCCTCAAGGTGCAGCTCCCATGGAGTTTACAGGATCTGACCCTGGCCAGCTCCAGGGATGAGCCCTGGTCAGTTTAAGCAAGTGGTTGTCACAGTGCGTTCTGAGGACCACTGGGGTCCCCAAGAGCCTTCCCGGAAGTCTGTGGGGCCTCACCTTCCCAAACCGCATATCTGCACGAGGCTAGACTGTCTTCGTGAACTCCAACTCCAACAACGGTATTACTGCAGCAGCCTGAGTGCGGAAGCGGATATGAGACACCTGCTGTCGGACTTGAACCTTAAAGCCAGACTTTAAAGAGGTTTGCAAAAGTGTAAAACAGCGCCACTCTTTTCAGTAACTTTTTTTTTTTTTTGCTTTGGAAAGTATAGTTATTATTCATAAGACACGTTATTTCTATTAACACGTCAATGGGCTTATTGTTATTTTTAAAGTAAATAAACATTTAATCTTTTTCGGTTATAATTTCTAAATGGTAAAGTGAATAAATGCAATCCACAGAAACAGTAGCTTGTAGGAGCCCTGCCTAAATCTTAAACGTGTACTGGGGGTTATGAGAACACAAGTCTGAGAACTGCTGGCTGAGCCAATCCCGATATTCTGATAACCCTGGCCAGTGATTGGCTCAGGAGTTCAGGCCTAAGCCAATCAGCACGTGGCCTTCCCTTGGTGACCGCTATTGGCTGGAGAATAGGCATGTGACCAGTTTGGACCAATGAGGTCATTGGAGTAGTTTCCTATGAGCTGTCCGGGAAGTTTGTCCCGATTCTCTGGATGATAGGAACAATGCCACGTCTTTCTCTGATGTTATTGTGGCGTCTGAACGTCAGCAGCTGGCTGACATCCAGCCCGAAGAGGGAACTGAACCCAGAAAAGGGCAGAGCCAAGAGAATCACCAAAAATGGAGACAAAGTCATGGATCAGGTTGACCTACATCTTCAAGTGCAGTGTCATGACCTAATAAACATCTTTATTTTTTTATGCCAGCTGGATTTGGATGTTGAGTCCTTACAGATGAAAACATTTGAACTGCAAAACCCTCCTTTACATATGAGGAAACTGAGGCTCAGAGAAGTTAAGCGAGTGCTAGTAAGTGCCAAGTGCCAGGATCCAAACCCATGTCTCCTTGTAAACCTTTATTTTCCCACCACACCACATAGCTTTCAAGGTTAAGTTCTTGCTTTTCTCAATCTACAATCCAGATCAGAAGAAAACGTCATTGGGTGGGGCCCCAGGAAGCTGGACAGTCTGAGAGATTCAGGAGTGTCTCCCAAAGTCCCTCTCTTGGGCCCAGAAATGACAAGTTCCTTGTCTCACCTTTGGGAGGTTTTTGTTTGTTTTGGTTTTTTTTTTTTTTAGTGTTTATTTGAGACAGAGCGTGAGTGTGGGAGGGGTAGAGAGAGAGGCAGCCACAGAATCCCAAGCAGGCTCCACTCTGAGCTGTCAGCACGAGCCCGATGTGGGGCTCGAACCCACGAACCACGAGATCATGACCTGAGCCGAAATCGGATGCTTAGCCCACTGAGTCACCCAGGCGCCCCCAAAACTGCATTCTTTACTGACTTGATGAGACCTAACGACAGTGGGCCAGTTCGAGCGGTTGTTGGTCGCGAGCAACAGAAAGCGGTTATAGCTAATTCAAGCAGAAAAGGCACTAATTCACACATCTCCCGGAGGGTGGGAGAGACAGCCTTGGAGGGCATGGAACCAGTGGCCCAAATCAAGCTGGCCAGGCCCCACTGTCCAGCACAGACACTCTTATCTTGCCTACTGCCACTCCCCATGATGGACCCACGGGTGCCTGTGCCACAGCCTGTGGAAACTGAACCGAATTTGCATTTCTTGTCACCTCTTTTGGGGCACTGGCTTCCAGTTCTAAGGGTGAGATGGTTGCCTCTGATTGGTGGAAACTAGGTCATGTGTCGAATCCTTAAAAAATTTTTTTTTCAACGTTTTTTATTTTTATTTTTGGGACAGAGAGAGACAGAGCATGAACGGGGGAGGGGCAGAGAGAGAGGGAGACATAGAATCGGAAACAGGCTCCAGGCTCCGAGCCATCAGCCCAGAGCCTGACGCGGGGCTCGAACTCACGGACCGGACCGCGAGATCGTGACCTGGCTGAAGTCGGACGCTTAACCGACTGCGCCACCCAGGCGCCCCCATGTGTCGAATCCTTAGCTGCAAGGGAGGCTGGGAATACCGGTCGCCTGCATTTTCAACTTGATGGAGGGGAGCAGACTCTTCCTGAAAGTACTTGGGGCTTCTTCAAGCCCAGAAAGGAGGTTTGCATGCCGTGTGGGCCAAACGAGTGACAGATGTCCACTAGAGAAATGTACTCTGGAGAGCCGCTTTGAGGCCCCCGGACAGTAGGCATGGTGGGTAAAAGCTCCTGAGCGCCCGGGAACAGGCTTCTCTCAGGGACAAATCCGCGGCTTTTGGCAGGGATTTGGGCTGCCGCTCACGCAGCATGGCGGGTCCCTTGGCTCTCTAACCAAGTACAAAGCAAACTCAACAATGACTAGGGGCATGCCTGGGCTCAACACCTGCTCCATTGACTGACTTAACCCCTCTGTGCCTCCGTTTCCTTGCTGTAAAGTGGAGGTAACCAGAGTTATCCCATGGTAGGGTTGTTGCGACTGTCAGAAGCTTCAGTATGTCAAGTGCTTGGCGCTTGGCCATTAACTGTGACTTGTGACAGAACAGCGGAGGGGTCTGTCGTGTGTGAGCAACGTGGAGCCTGTCTGAATCCACCTGCCGTGCTCTGAGGATCTCTCTCTTTTCTCCCACCGCGTAGGATCTGCTTCTGTGATGGAGGAGTACACAGGAGCAAAAACAAAGCCCTGTGTGTTCTAGAAAGCTTCCCTGACGACCCCGAGTCCCAGTGGTCTCTCCCAGCCTTCAGTGCTGACAGCGTTCACTCATTCATTCATTCACCCGATGATTTCTTCCCGCTTGCCTCATTACTCAGCATCCCAATGCCTGACCGAGCTCCTTGAACCCTGGCCTCCTTCCTCTTGTAGAGAGAAGTTGGCTTTTTTCTCATTTGCACTCACTCCCCCTTCACCTGGGACATCTCTCTGGATCATCGCCAGGTCGACTTTTTTTGGTCATTCAAGTCTTAGTTCAAATGCCACCTCCTCTGGGGCGCCTGGGTGGCTCAGTCGGTTGAGCATCCGACTTCAGCTCAGGTCACGATCTCACGGACCGTGAGTTCGAGCCCCGCGTCGGGCTCTGGGCTGATGGCTCAGAGCCTGGAGCCTGCTTCCAGTTCTGTGTCTCCCTCTCTCTCTGCCCCTCTCCCGTTCATGCTCTGTCTCTCTCTGTCTCAAAAATAAATAAATGTTAAAAAAAAAAAAATTTAAATGCCACCTCCTCTGAGAAGCCCTTCGGGTCGTGTAAACCAAAGCAGCTGCCCCTCTTTTCTCCCTTTACTTTCTTTTATTCTCTGGCCTCAGGTGCTCTGAGCTGACCTAATGAGACTCCCGGGGCAGACTGTGACAGAGGCCGTGGCTGTGGCCACCACGGAGCAGGCCGGCCTGGGTTCCGGGAAAGGAAAGCTTTCTGAAGCCGGGCACCATGGCCTGCAGCCGTGTGTCTCACAGAACTTAGTGCAGAGTCACTGTACGAGGAAGGGCTGGAAAGACTTGGGACTCAAGGCCTGCCGTGAACTTTGGGAGGCCCTCCAGCCGAAGCCCTTCCCCCCAGGAAGATGAGCCCCTGGCTGGTTCTGTACATCAGCTGGTGACAAGGGCATTGCGTGGCCCTTCCTGGCTGTCAGGGCCGCTCTCAGAGCCCTGGTGTGACCCGGAGGGAGATTGCCGAGGGATGGACCGTGGGGGCTTCAGCAGCTGACAAGGGGATGGGATCAATGTTAATGAGAAGGCCTGCTGATCTGGCGGCTTTGCTAATTAGGCCACAACAGCTCCGGACCCAGCCAAGGAAAGCGGGTTGCTTATACTAATCAAGGGCGGTCTGTACTTCCTGGCTGGCCAGGCTGCCCAGAGCCTGGAGCGTGAGCCCAGCATGCAAGGCATGGGGGGGGAGGGTTGGGGGGGGGGCGTAGGAGCGTGGGACCAACACTGTAAAAAACCAGAGACAGCTCCCTGGCTGCTCCCTAGATTCTGGGGCTGCCCATTGTCCCCGTATGGGGAGAGGCGGCACGGATAATGGCAGAGGCCGCCGGTGAGGCCGGGAGAGGAAGGAGAAAAGGCAAATGCCAGGAGGGGCCGCTTACAGAATCCTGCTCTGGAAGGTGGGGAGACGGATGGCGAGACTCGCTTTCCAAAACTCAGCCTCAAGTGACGGCGGCACAGCGGGCTACCCCATGGCATCCGTAGGCCTAGACTCTGTGCCTGGTGGGGAAGGCCCTTGCCCCAGGGCCGAGGGCAGCCTCTGCTCCACGGAGTCCAACAGCTGGCTGGATGAGCAAGGCGACAGAGTTGTCCCCTTTACCCAAGTCACAGATGTGGGCTATTTCTCAGACCCTGGAGAAGTCTCTGTGCAGATTCACTCATTCATTCATTCATTCGTTCGTTCATTCATTCACTCATGCAGCACCTCCTGTGGACCCCATTCCAGCCACCGGGCATACATACAGAGAGGAATGGTCCCATCCTTGTCTTCGAGAAGCTCGGAGTCCAGTGAGGACCACAGACCAGCAATTATGTAAGCATGGGTGGCACTGGCACATCTGGGAGGCCAAGCAGCTGAGTTGGGAAGGGGGTGTCCTATCCATTGGACTTCAGATTTCTTAACGAGATTAAGAAAATTTTCCAGGGGTGCCTGGGTGGCTCAGTTGGTTAAGCGACCGGCTTCGGATCAGGTCATGATCTCGCAGTTTGTGAATTCGAGCCCCACATCAGGCTCTGTGCTGATGGCTCGGAGCCTGGAGCCCTCTTCGGGTTCTGTGTCTCCCCCTCTCTCTGCCCCTCCCCTGCTCACACTCTGTGTCTCTCTGTCTCTCAATAATAAATAAACGTTAAAAAAAAAAATTAAAACAGAGTTTGTGGAGATAAGTTACACTATCAATATACTTTCATGAAAACCTCCCAAAAAAACACAATCAAAAAATATTAGAGCAAAAATATTAAAAAAAAAAAAAAGAAAGAAAATTTTCAGGCATTGCACAGGTGGTAAGAGGCGAGTCCGGGAGCGGGAGTGGGTCAGGCAACGGAGGAGAATGTGGTTCTGAGCGGAAGGAACAGTGTTTGCCAGGCCAGTGGCCGATGCTTAGATGCTGTAGCAGGAGGGGCCACGGTGAAAGCTGTGGGCCGGTGGGGGGCGGGGAGATGGGGGTGACAGAAGGCAGGAAGTTTACAATTTGACTCACGCACGGCCAATGCCCTGAGTGGCAGCGCCCTGTGCTTTGGCGGGTCAGAGAAATGTGCGTGGGGAACGGTTGGTTTGAAACCTGCAGCCAGAGAGTCATAACTGCGATTAATTATACTCTTCATCAACTATTTAGCGCCTCCCTTTGTAGCCGGGGCTGGAGCTGGGCCCCGGCTGCCTCATCAATATTTCAGATGTGTCTTCTTCTCAGCTCAAAATGAGCTTGTCATTTGCACAACTTTTGAGACACTCCGTTGGCAACGCTGTCTGCTCCCGAGCTGGGGTGAGATTTGTTACATTCGGAAGGTGCCTCCCTCGGGAAAGGGACTTTTCAGACGAGTCTTGCACCTTCAATGTAGGCTTAAAGGGGACGGATCAGTGCTGCCCGCTTTGAGCTCTCGCCCTCCTCTGGCCTCCAGGTACGGAGGTCTTAGGCCGAGCAGGGTGTATAGAGCTCCAGACGCGATATGGTGAGAAAGAGTTTTTCCAATTCTGCGTTTTCCCAGCCCACCGCCCTCTCTGTCGGGGAAGCGGCGGTGGGTGGGTGTGACGGCATGAAGGGTAGGGGTGGGGTCAGTTAAAGTGAGGGGAAGCAGGAAGGGAGGATGGAGGTCTTTGTACTCTGCACCCGCCTGTGCTCCACGAGGCATTTGCTTCCACAGGGGAGTGTCCCCCGTCCCCCGCCCACCGCCGGCCAGATCAAAAGGTTTCTGGCCTCCCCTGTGCAGCTCTGGTCATGGGAGCCATTTCTCTCTTATTTATTTATTTACTTACTTATGAGAGACAGAGTTCAAGCGGGGGAGGGGCAGAGACAGAGGGAGACACTGAATCCCAAGCAGGCTCCAGGCTCCGAGCTGTCAGCACAGAGCCTGACATGGGGCTCGAACCCACGAACTGTGAGATCATGACCTGAGCTGAAGCCAGATGCTTAACCGACTGAGCCACCCAGGCACCACCCCCCCCTCCCCCACTATTTTTTTAAAGGATTATTCCCTTATGGTGGCCTCCTCCTGTAGACTGGCAGCCTCGTGAGGCAGGGAACAGGTCCAACTTTGTTCATTATTACATCCCAGCACCTAGAATAGCGGCTGGCACATAGTAGGGTTAGTGGAAAGGATGCATGAATGAGGGAAAATCTCAGCAGATTGATGATTCTTTCCTTCCCCTCCCTCCCTTGCTTCCTTCCTTCCAGAAACTTCCTGTGTGTGCTGGGGATACAAGATGCATCAGACGATTTGGCCTGGGCCCTCGCCATCAGATGGCTCGGCCTGCAGGAGACCCCACTGCCCAAGGGCAGGCGCTTCCTGGGCTCATCTGTCCATGCCGGAGGGGGCCGGGCAGATCTAACCCTCGGCACGGACACGGATGCAGCAGAGATGGCTCGTAATTCAAAAGCCTGCTTTGGAGACACATTCTGGGGGGTTCCCTGCAACCTTCCAGCGCCTCCCTTTCCACTCTGCCCCTCGCAGAGCCTACAGGTAAAGCCTTCAGGTGGGCTCCTGTGGGCTGCCAGGGGAGGGTAGGATGCTGGAAATGTCGTAGGAGAAGCTAGCCTTCAAACAATCCAGGGACTGTAGGATATGGGGCAGGGGATGGGAGGAGAGAGAGAGAGAGAGGTGCCTCTAAAAGACAGACGACTCTCTTCCCAGACGACTCTCTTCCCATAATGACGGTGCAGGGAGGGCATCCAGATACTGGTCATCGGAGATGACCCAGAGGCAAGCCCCCGGCAGGGACCGAACTCTCTTCTGCCAGAAGTGTTTTCTCCCTGGAGTTCCGGGAGGATTTAGGGCTTGTGGCAGGTGCTTGCCTGGGCCCCCCGGGGGACCTTGAGACTCCATTGAGGCCACGAATGAGGGCAGAGATGAACCACACATGACAGCAGGGCCACCACCCCGCGGCATGCTGCCTGTCACCTTGAGAGGGCACTTACTTCTAGGTGTCTACACGGCTCACAGACCCTTTCGTGGCAAGCCAGAGGGCAAAGGCAGGAGGAACGGAGGAGGGAACGCCAACCTCTCTTCACACTCCCCAGTAGCTTCTGATCACACGCACAGGCAGGGCCAGATCCAAGAGCAGGAGGCACCGTAAAACCTCACCCAGCCAGACCCCAATTGCCACAGATCCCAGGATGCTTCTGTCTGCTCTGCCCTAATGAGAAAATTACTTTAGGGATTGCTTTCTTATTTTCAAGGAAGTATCTACTCATTGCATAAAAGTCAGACAAGTCAGAGAAGTAAAAAGAAAAAAAGTATAAATCGCCTGTAAAATTACACTTGCCTTACTGTTACTTCTATTGGCTTTTTTCCCCCTCAAACATAAGACAACACAGAATTGTCCGGCAATCAGATAGCATTACAGAGGCTATCTTGCCTTTTAAAATTTTACTGTTAAATTTTTTTGTTAAATTCAACAATACTCTATGGACATTTTCCCATGTAGCTGGGAAATGTAGCAATTTTAAACTGGTGGTTTTCATCAGAAGCAGTATGAAACTGGATGAAATACAGATTCCCGGGCCCCATCTGGAGCCCTACCGGTGGATCTGCTGTGGGGTCTGGAAGTTTCTACATCGGAAGAGCCCCCAAGATGACTCTGAGTCACAGAATTTTGATCTATAGGATACCTTGAAAATTACCCGCTCCTGGGGTGCCTGGGTGGCTCAGTCAGTTAAGCATCTGATCTGACTCTGACTCAGGTCATGGTCTCATGGTTCATGGGTTCGAGCCCCGCATCGGGCTCTGAGCTGACAGCAAGGACCCTGCTTGAGATCCTCTCTCTCCCTCTCTGTCTGTCCCTCCCCTGCTCATGCTCTCTGTCAAAATAAATAAATACATAAACAAACAAACATGAAAAAAAATTTTAAACACCCTTTCCTGCAATTTTAGAAGTTGGCAGGGTGAAAAAAGATTTCAGTTTGTTATCAGGAATATTTAAAGCGTTAACTTTTATAGGTATTGAGGGTACAGATGTTTGGCTGCAAGTTATGTTTTACTGGATGTCTTTATATTTTTATCTGATAATGAACAAAGCCCAACTCTCAGATCATTGATGGTACGGGGTCTGGATCAAAACCTCGGGGGTAATTCAGAGCAAGTGCTAGAAAAAAAGGATGTTTTTATTAAAAAAAATTTTTTTTTAACATTTATTCATTTTTGAGAGAGTGCAAGTGGGGGAGGGGCAGAGAGAGAGGGAGACACAGAATCCGAAGCTGTCCGCACGGAGCCCGACGCGGGGCTCGAACTCACGAACCGCGAGATCATGACCTGACCTGAAGTCGGACGCTTAACCGACTGAGCCACCCTGGTGCCCCCGAAGAAAGGATGTTTTTAAAGGAAGGGATGTTTCTATTCATATATGGAGAAAAAAAAAATTTTTTTAAAGAAAAACATTTCAGCTTTTAGGGGATGTCATGGGTTTGGCAGATTCATTTTCTTTGTCTTGCACTTTCTGAGGCACGACGTCCCATCAGTGAGACCGATGGCCGGTGCGACTGCAGGATGGAGCACCGTCCTTGGGTAATGGAGGGGTTCAGCGACATTTGCAAGATGGACTTCTCCATCAGGAAAAATAGACATCAGGAAGAACGGGCTTCATGTGCAACTGAAAGAGCTTTCCCTAGGGGCAATGCAGAAAGGACTTCCTGCTCAATCTTCCATTAAAGAGAAATTTGAATCGCCCAGATCAGCCCGTTTCCAGAGTGGAGCATTCCAGCTGACCCAGCTGGGTTCACTTACCCCAAACCCAAACTTGTCGAGCTGGAAAAGGAAAGGTGATTGTTTGGCAAGTTCTGAGAAGCCCCGCGGGTTCCCATGGCAAGCTTCCCCTTGAAGTGCCTCAAACTGGGTTCTAACTCTAGAGTTTGGCTTTCACCTACAAGGTACTTTTTTTTTTTTTTTTTAATGTTTATTTATTTTTGAGAGAGACAGAGCATGAGTGGGTGAGGGGCAGCGAGAGAGGGAGACACAGAATCGGAAGCAGGTTCCAGGCTCTGAGTTGTCAGCACAGAGCCCGACACGGGGCCTGAACCCACGAACCACGAGACCGTGACCTGAACTGAAGTCTGATGCTTAACCGACGGAGCCACCCAGGTGCCCCTCACCTACAAGGTACGTTTCACTGAGGTTACCACCCCACAGTCTGATAGTTGCCACATCTGTCATGTTAAGACCGTGGTCGACAAACTTTTTTGGTAAAAGGCCGCATAGTAAATATTTCAGGTCATGTGGTCTCCACGGTGTCCGTTCCAGCTACTCAGCTCACATTGCAGGGCAAGAGCAGCCTTAACTAATATGTAAATGAATGGGTGTGGCTACGTCCCAATGAAACTTTATTTATGGACAGCGACATTTACATTTCATGTAAATTTCACTTATGAAATATTACTCTTCTCGTGATTTTTTCCAACCATTTAAAAGTATTCCTGTTAGATGGGCTGTATGTACAGTGGGGAGGAAAAGGGCTGGATTTGGCCCATGGGTTGGCAGGGAGGGATGGGCTGCAGACTTTTCCAGGGTCAGAGCTGTCTCTAATAGGATAGGAATTGTCTCTGGGGAGACAATGAGTGCTAAGTCATTCTGGACAAAAACCAGATCTGGACGCCATCTCAGTTTGGGTCTTCCCTACAAAGCAGACCCTAAGACAAGGATGTGGGCACAAGAAGTTTATTTGGGATTTGGTCCCGGGTAGCAAGAAGTGGGGAAGGCAGACAAGGAAGGTAGGCTGACAAATGGGTTCCTGCTGTGACACTTGGGGTCGGTCCTCTGCAGCCCTCTAAGAGACTGTGTAGAACGCATCGGGCATGGTCTCCACGGAAGGACCGAAGCAGGTGCAGTGTGTATATTCCAACTCCTGGATGCCATGGCCTGAGGGTGGTCCTGAGGTGCTCCCTCTCTGACCTCTGACCCTGCTGCTGGTGGGTGGGTCAAGCATGCTCTGTGGCCATAGAATGTGCTCAGGAAGACCCAGGAAGTCACTTGGCATGGATCGGAACTGTCTGCACCAGACTGCTGGAGAGGACAGGTGATAGGGGTAAGGATGGGACCCTCTCTGCTCTTCGGGGCATCTCCAGCCAGAAGGGTGGCTCACTAAAAGATCTTGTATGATTTTATTATCCTAACAGACTGGTGATCACGCCCACTCCTTTGAACAGACCCCAGCAATGCCTTTGTATCGTTGTCTGCCTCAGTCTAGACCTGTGTCCCCTAACCCAACCCACACCACGTTCCCCAGTCTGCCCTCTGCTGGCGTTGGGCTTTAGGGTTCATCCTGCACGTCACATCCGGCCCCACGTCCCTTGGAAGTACAACTTTTCTCCACCCTGAGCTGGAGACTCTCTGGAGTTACCCTGCTCTGACCCCAGGACCCTCTGCTCCTAGACAGTATCTCTGCAGCACTCCCTCCTTCCCTCCCAGGAAAAAAACAACCCAGCTTTGGCCCATTTAAGTGCCTTGAAAGGGCATGGCCCTGGGGCCGATTCTTTATTCAACACTTAATTAATCAATCGCCACTTACAACGGCATATCTACCCTTTTTTAAAGCATCGACTATATGTCTAGCCTCGTGCTAAATGCTCAGCACATGTCGTCTATGATGCTTTTATCATTTTCACTCAGCAGACAGGATTAAGCAGATCCCAAGGTCAGCTTTAAAAGCTAGAGCTGAGATTTGAACCCAGATCTATTCCCAGAGCTCCTGTTCTTCCCTTCAAAACCAACTCCTATGTCATATTTGATACATAGACAACAATGGATATAGGGGGTTACCAGGGGCTGGGGGAGGGAAGTTAGTGTTTCATGGGGACAGAGTTTCAGTTTTGCAAGATAAAAAGAGGTCTGGAGATGGACGGTGGTGACAGTTGCACAACAGTGTGGGTGCACTTAATGTCACCGCGCTGCACACTTGGAAGTGGTTATGAGGGTAACTTTCATGTTATGTGTATTTTACCACAAGAAAGACATTGAAAAAATACATAATATACACGCAGGTTATGAATCCTAATAATAAAGTCAACATCTGTGAGTCAGCATCGTTGGACTGTTGTCTATTTGCCTCTCCCTTGTTCTAAATCCCTGCTTTCTCTACCAGGGGTCGGTGCTATCGGAGGGTTTGGGGATCATCAATCCTTTCGTTTATATATATATATTTAAATGTTTATTTATTTTTGAGAGAGAGAGAGAGCGCAAGTGAGGAAGGAGCAGAGAGACAGAGGGAGACACAGAATCGGAAGCAGGCTCCAGGCTCTGAGCCATCAGCACAGAGCCCAACGCGGGCTCAACCTCGAGAACAGCGGGATCGTGACCTGAGCTGAAGTTGGACGCTTAACCTACTGAGCTGCCCATCCACCCCCAACATCAATCCTTTCTTTAAAAAAAGATCGGACTTAATCAATGTGTGTTCTTAACAACATATTGTTTAGTTCCACCTTTTGTTGTTAGCTCTTCAAAAATGGTATCGCAATAAATGTGGTCCTCTGTGACTTGCTTTTTTCATTTACCCTTACTATTCTAAGACTCCCCATGTTGTTAGGTACAGCTGGAGTGCATCCATTACACGGCTCTATGCTATTCTGTTAAGTGACTATATCATAATTGCTCAATTTTTTTTTGTTTGCTTGTTTGTTTTTTGCAATTATAAGCTGTAAGCCCACTGTGGTAGACTACTATTTTTCAGAAATATTCACTACTTCTCCCTGGAGGAGAATAACTATACTTTCCTCCTGATGATGGCAGCTTTGACCTTGGGACTTCCTCTGGTCAATGAAATGCACAGAATTGATGTGTGTCATCTCTGAGCCAAAGCTCTTAGAGTCGGCACGTGATCTGCCCCTTTCTCTTTTTCCTGCCAGGGTCTTAGAGGCTACGCCATCAGCCTGGGTCCTGGCTGTACCGGATACGAGCATAAGTGACAAATAAACCCTGTGGCATAACTGAGTCTATCCTAACTGATACATCACGCTCTTTCCACTGTAACCCAGTGGTTTCTGTTGTAGGAGTCAGAGGTTGTGGCCATTTTTCTGCAAGGCTAAACTAATCAGTAATGCATAAAGCCATACTCAACAGGTTAAACGGGGCATCACCCCTTCCAGTGTGTGTATTCATAGTGATTCCCTCACTGTAATGAACTACATCCATTTGAAGATGATTAGCATTTGCGGAACTGATTAGCACCTCCTACCTGACTTCTGGGGTCCCTCACTTTCCCTCTTTCCCCAGGTCTTTGAAGTTAACACTCGTGCACAAGAGGGTGCAGCAGGGAGAGGGGGTACGCCCGGAGGCTTTCCATTCTTGGGGTCCCGGGGCTGGAAACCCCAGGTGACCCATGGGAAGGACGAGTCACAGAGCAAGTCTGGGCAGAAGCCTTTGTGTTCCAGCCTCCTGGGCGGGGAGGCTTGCAAAGTGCTGCCCGGGTGAGGCGAGTTTGCCCGAAACCTCACAAAGGTGTTCATGTGCTGGAAGATGACAAGAATGTCCCCGGATCAGCTAATTTCCTTTTCTTATTAAAGCCACAGCAATGAGGAAGGACAAACACAGCTGTGTTGTGCTTCCCCTGTTCTCAATGATCACTCAGAGGGGCAGTCAGGAGAGAGGCTCGTTTGGTGTTATTTTCATTCCTTGTCACTTGCCTATCTTCTTTCTTCTTTTTCTTTTCCTCTTTTTTTCCCAGTTCTATGGAGGTCCCCTTAACCATTCGCATCCACACAGTGAGCAAACTCATGAACCCACATATACACACCCTGAGGAAACTGTAATGAGAGAGAGAGCGAGAGAGAGAGAGAGAGCGAGAGCGAGCATGCACCGGGCAGGAGCGATTAATCCGTCCTAATGATAAAGATCATTATGGATATGGACACAAAGAAGGAAGGGAAACAGCACATTTCATTGTAATTAGGCCCAGAAGCTCATTACTGGGAGCAGGGAAGGAAAGTGATCAAGCAGTCGCACCCTGAAAAATGCCTCCTCCGGGCTCCACGGGAATGTGGTGGCAAGAAACACGACCGCAAGGCTCATGACTCCCAAACCGGGGCTCCTTGGGGCAGGGCAGGAGGCCAGGGATCACAGGAAGGGCTGTGAGATTTTTTTTTAAGAACTTAAAAAATGCTTCATGGGAATTATTATTTTTTTTAATGTTTATTTATTTTGAGAGAGGACGTGTGCAGGGGCACACGTCGGGGAGGGGCAGACAGGGAGAGAACGAGAATCCCAAGCCGGTTCCATGCTGTCAGCACAGAGCCTGACATAGGGCTCGAACTCACAAATTGTGAGATCATGAGATCATGACCTGAGCTGAAATCGAGAGTCAGACTGACCGAGCCAACCCACGGCCCCAAGGGAAATCATTATTTTACTCCCGATAACCGTGCACAAGAAGACACACTAAAAATGTCAAGTTTCTTTGTTTAAGGCCGGAATTCTATCTGCTCAGTGGTAACACTAGCTTACTTAGACCAGTGAGAGGTCTCATTGGTTGTTGATCACATCGTAGGAATTTCTGGGATTCATTCCTAGTGAATGCAGTCATGGGTTCTTCCCAGGGAGGCTAATGCCTCTGCACAGCTAGCATTGTCTTTGCTCCATGGCACAGGGGGAGAAGAATACATTATGTAATCAGTTTAGGAAAAAAAAAATCTTTCAAAACCTAGGGTTCATGAGGGGTCAAATAATAAAAGGGATCTTTGGCAGAGAAGGGGAAGGGGAGAGAAAGTGGGGGAGAATTAGCATTTATTGGTCATTTACTAATACCCAGGGCTATGCTAATTGTAATACATAAATAATCTCATTTAATCCTTATAACCACACCTGGGGAGGAGTGGTGGTAGTTCATTTCTCAATTCATTTTAAAAGTGTTTATGAACACCTACTAGGAACTAGGTATTGTTCTAAATGTTGGAAATGCAGCGGTAAACTATGTGAGAAGGGGGCGGGGAGAGAGAGAGAGAGAGAGAGAGAGAGAGAGAGAGAGAGAGAGGCACTCAGATCCCACACAATGGTTGGAGTCAATCAGATGGACAGAAGGGGGACAAGCATTCTTGGCAATGAGTTCAGCAGGTGCAAAGATCTGGGGGCAGGAGCTGGAAGCTTTGGAGGACCTGGCCTGAAGCCTGCCTGGCTGGGGAGAGGTGTGCAACAGGAAGAGAGGAAGGGGCACCCTCCCCCAGGCTGGACTCCTGGGTTAACCCAAGCAAGAGCTTAGTGATTATCCCATTTCCAGATTAATAAAGGAGAACTTGGAGGTAACGTTATTGTTGTTGATTCTGGCATTAAAGTGTTTTTGGAAAAGATGCTCATAATGACTCCATACCAATGGGTAATAGCTTCATGCCAGGCATTTTCCCGTGCACAGTGATGTCCTGTTCTCCCTGGACTCCCCAGCGAGCACATCTTTATGCTGCATGTTTAAATGGGGCTCAGCCTCCATGGCTAAGGTCCCCTCTGCCCCACCCCACGGGTGGATCTCTTCTGCACCATGGTGTTCCCACTGTGAACCATGATTTTCCTTTGAAGGCTCTCAGCTAATACTTCCTGCTCAGCTATGGAAACCATTTAGGGAAAGTCAAGAGGTTGGTCTAGCCTTTGACCACACACAGTACAGATCTCTGGACCAACAGCATGGTCCTTACCTGGAATTTGCTAGAAATACTGCATCTTGGGCCTAACTCCAGAGCTCCTAATCAGAATTTTCATTTTAAGGAGAGCCCCAGCTGACTGCCATGCACAGGGAGTTAAGGAACACTTCTCTAAGTGACCTCCCAAAATGCGCTCAGTTCTGGGCTTCTGTGACTCCAGTGACAAACATCCTAAATTTGGAGAACTTGACGGTATATACATTCAAACCAAAGCCATGCAGTTCATACTGCTGTTATACATACAATATTAAAGGCTGATTTTATTCTTGAATACAGTGGCACAACAGAAAGAGATGTTTTGGTATTGGGAGCTCTTTGGACTTAGTTACAGGCTACAAAACCCTGGGCGAATGATATCATCTCTTTCAGGCTCAGTTTCTTTATCTATGAGATGAGGAGGTGCAGAACAGATTGGGGCTGGGGGACCTGAGGGAGGAAGAAAGGCTTTCTCATCATACACAGGAAGGTCAGGGGGACGTTTAATGAGGTAAGGAAAACAACTGATTTCCAAGCAGGTGGTCCACAAAGAAGTGGTGTGCTAATTTAAGAATTATAGTTCAGGGGCGCCTGGGTGGCTCAGTCGGCTGAGCATCCGACTTTGGCTCAGGTCACGATCTCGCGGTCCATGAGTTCGAGCCCCGCGTCGGGCTCTGGGCTGACCTGAATGACTTTCGACAAATCTCTTTGCTTTTTTTTGGCCTTGGTTTCCTCACCTATAGAAGAGGGATGACAGCAGCATCCACCTGGCAGGGCTGTCATGAGACTGAAGTGAAATAATCCATGCAAAGTTCTTAGAGCAGCCTCTCGAAGTTCTTAGGTGCTCAATAAATGCCAACTAATTTTTTTTAAGTGTTCTATAATTGCTTTTATTTTTGCAATCATTCTGACTTGTCCTCCTGAGTGCAGGGAGATGAAGGTTTTTGGAAGAGCAAGGTTTTGATGGGTGATGCTTTGGGGATCTGAACTCTAACTGGCACTTTGTCATTACCCTGGCCCCTCAGAGTTGGTGTGGCACTTTGCATGACCTTACCCCAATACCTGGAGCTCTGGACTGGCATAAGTATTAGGTCTATAACAGTAGTTCTCATTTATCAAAGCCAAGTGTATGCCCAACTCCAAGCAAGGCACTTTCCAGGCATCATTTCACACCCTAGCAGCCCCCAAACAGGCTAGTCCCCCTGCTATGGACAAGGAAACTGAAGCTTAGGGAGAATAAACAATTTGCTGCATGTGAGAAGCTAACACACAGGAGTTTTTTTTTTAATTCATGTTTATTTTTATTTTTGAGAGAGAGAGAGAGAGAGAGAGGCAGAGAACAAGCAGGGTAGGGGCAGAAAAGGAGGGAGACACAGAATCTGAAGCAGGCTCTAGGCCCTGAGCTGTCAGCACAGAGTCCGACACGGGGCTTATGACATGAGCTGAAGTTGGACACTTCAACGACTGAGCCACCCAACGACCCCAGAAGATGAGTTTTAATTCAAATTAAGAACTGCTTCACCAAACCACGCTTCAGAGATATCAGATGGGTTTTTTTTTCTTCTACAAGAACTTGAAGTTTTGCATTTAAATATGCTCTAGTCATAACTATTCAAAATGACCCTCAGAGTCACAGTAAAATTTGAGGTTCAGACTTAATGACTCAACAGGCATTTGAAGAGTGCCGGCTCCAATGGCAGCTCAAACTAGACCCTGAGACATACACAGGAGGAGAGGAGATTAGTCCTTGCCCTGGAGAAGCTGAGACTGGGTCTAGAGGAGGAGAGGAAGTTGCTACCACTGGCGGGCAGCAGCCGCAGCTTAGGGCTTGGGACAATGCCTAGCACATAATCAGCGGTCAATAAACACTTGTAGATGAAGGATAAATGAACAATGAAAGTCCAGGACCAGGTGGTAAACAATGCCATGATATTGGTGGCAAAAGGCTGATTTCCTGCCTTCTAGTCTTTCTTGAGCCTTAAGGTCCTCAAATGATTTCTACAGCTTTCAAAAGGGGTTCTGCCAGCATTTCCCGTGCCCTTTGTATTTGCTACCACCCGTTTCTGCCCTCACCAGTCGTGACAAGTGTTGGGAAGTGGTTGGCTGGGAAGCTATCTGCCCGGTCACTCTGCTGGATTTTCTGGTATGACTGGAAATCCCCTGCTTATCACAGGAACATTCATTCTTCAGAACATTCGTCTTAAGCTGGCTGGGCACAACCCGTGCAGGACTGGTCACAAGTGACTCCAAGAGCACATGGTGTTGCTAGTTAATGGGACAGAGCTTTTAGACAGTTACCACGCTCTCTGAGGATGAGCTCCATGCCCACGGCATGACACAGAGACCTCGAGGGCATGGGACACGCGGCGGTGTAATTCTTTCCCCACACGAGCCTAGGAGCTGCTCAAGGGTGAGGGTTTGTCTTACTGTTCCCCCAATCCCCAGCACTAGCTAGAGCCCAGTATAAATTATGTCCCATCCCCTTGAATCTGGGCGGCTGTGATTGCTCTGATCGGTGATATACAGAAGGAAGGATGCCATGTGACTTCAAAGTTAGGTCCTGAAAGTCTGCAGCTTCCAGGTGTTTCTCTTGGAAAGTTCCCTCTTGGAACCCAGATGCTCTAACACACCCAGGTGACACGGCGAGACCACAGGCAGGTGCTCTGATCATCACTCCTGGCTGGGCCCATCCTCTGAGTCATACCTGTGCACTTCTTTAGACTAGTGAAGACGCCTTCTCGGAAGCGGACCTGTTGGCCCAGCTCCCAGATCCAGGTCAGCTGCAGAATCGTGGAGCAGAAAGAAGCTACCCCAGCCCTGTCTGGTTTCCTGACCCACAAAATCCCTGAGCAAAATAAAATGATTAGTGTTGTGCATCACTAAATTCGGGGTGGTTTGTCATGCAGCTGGAACAACTCTGCAGGGCGCCAGACTGCATGGGTTCCAAGCCCAGCTCCACTAATTATTATAGACATTTCCAAGGGAAAGCCACTGGGCCCTGCAGGCCTCAGCTTTCTCATCTAGAATGGGTGTCCACAGAGACTCTGTCTTGGCGGGTTGTTGCTAGCACTAAGTGGGAAAGTGTACATGAAGCATGTGGCACTTGTCTGGTGTAGAAGCCTTTACAGCTCTCTTTCATCAGCTCAGAGTTTTAAGGGGCATCTCCCTTTTGTCATATCACTCCCTCCATCGCCCCCTACAACCTGAATCCTCCTGAGCACGCGAACCTCATCCTAAAGCTGGTTTAGGCACTTCTGTGTGCTTGCCTGCAGCAGTCAAACATCTGGGAAGCCCAGGGTAGAAGCCCATCTCTCCTGCTATTTGCCTTCACATTCTTGGCATGGGATTTAATCTTTCTGAGCCTTTTCATCATTTATAACAAGGGGTTGGGAAGTTGTAAACACTCATGAGATAATGCACATAATGCACTTAATGTGGCGGCTTCCACCTGGCACCCATTCCATTGTGGTCACTGTCTCCATCATGGCCGGAGGACCCTGAGTGTCCCTTAGACACCTCCACTCCGTGGGGGAGGGGTCGGTGTTCCTGCACAGCTGCACACATCAGATTGTATTCCCATCATCCATTTGGGAACCCTGTTGGTCCTCATGGGGGTGGTTCTTGGGCCCAGTTCTGTGGCACAGATTTTTCCAGAGCAGGGCTTTGAGTCAATCTGAGCCAACAAGTCCACTTTCTGCACGATTGTTCCAGTGAGAGATCCAGGCTGTTTCTGACCCTGAAGCCAGAGTAAGCATCGTTGGATACTGATGGGCTGTGATACCGACAGATCGTATCTGGCTATTTTCCTCTGGAAAGCTGGCACAGTGCTATTTATGATGTTGATAACATCTTAGAATTATTAGTCTTGTAGGTAACACTGAACAGTTTAAAAGTACCAGATATAAATAAGCCCGTTTGACTTCTCAATTATAATCTATGTAACTATTGATAAATGATTTTGTATAGAGCATTTTCTATGCATTAGGAACTATGCTAAGGGCTTTACATATATTAATTCACTTAATTCCAACAACAACCCCACACGAAGGGGTATTTACTCCATTATGTGTCACATATGTGTCCTGGCTGGGATTTGAAAGGACACCTTCTGATTCCAGAGCCCAGGTGCTAATGTGATACCACACCTGTGACAGAGGTCCCTTCTGCTCTTGGAGGTACATGTGGGGATTTAAAGGGAGAGGAGAAGGCTCTTCATCTCAGCAAAGTTGAGCCACAAGAATTACCTTTCAAGAAAACCAGAATAAGCTCCTTCAGAAACATGAAGCCAGGGTCAAAAGACCACTCTGGGGGGGATGAGGCCATTTCGGGTGCCAGGAATCATATCAACATCCACCGCAAATTCAACAGTAAGTTCATTAACATTCAAATGACCCTCCTATTCTCTCTGGGATGCTGGAGGGACAGTGTCTCCCCAGGACCTGGGCAAATGTGGTGGCCAATGGGCAATTCAGCCAGAAAGAAGGCCTAGCACAAGGGAAGGGGTTATAGAAGGTGGATACACAGAGCGTCTGGAAAGCTCTGTAACAGTCTAGCTGAAGCTCGAATGGCCTTTCTCCTCTTTGTCTTCCTTGTCCTCCTTGTCTCCTGCTGGTGGAACTTGGCTGGATTTTACCATAAAACCTGGAGTTGGGGGCTGCCTGTGTGGCTCAGTCGGTTAAGTGTCTGACTCTTGATTTTGGCTCAGGTCATGATCCCAGGGTCATGGGATCAAGCCTCATGTCCGGCTCTGTGCCGAACACAGAGACTGCTTGAGGTTCTCTCTTTCCCTCTCCTTCTATCCCTCTCTCTCCCTGCAACCTCCAAAAAAAAAAAAAAAAAAAATCTGGAGCTGGGAAAACTCTGCTTTGGGGAGGTCTATGGCTATCCATTTTCTGGGCCAAGCCATTCATTTGACAGATGGGGAGACTGAGGCCTGGGGAGGGGAGTCCCACACCAAAGAGTTACGCAGAGAAATTCTTCTAGAGCACTGGTTCTCAAGTAGGGGAGGGTGGGTGGGAGGCCTTGCTCCTGTGGGTCATGTAGCAATGCCTGGAGACATGTTTGGTTGGTTGTCACAACTTGGTGGGTAGAAGCTGGGGCTTCTGCTAATCAGCCCACAGTACATAGGAGAGCCCCAACAAGGAGTTCCCTGGCCCCCAAATGTCAATAGTGCCTAGGCTGAGAAATCCTGGTCTGAATCAATGCACCCAGGTGTGTGATAAAGACCCTGGGGTGTTAGGCAGTTGGGGTGAAAGTCCACCAGAAATTGTCATTCCATTTTAGAGAGAAGAAAGTCAAGGCTGAGAAAGAGCTTGTGCCCTGTGTCCTCCATCACCCAGCCCATTTGTGCCCGAGCTGGGGCTTGGAACCAAGCCCCATCTGTAGGCTGGTGTGGCTTCCAGCAAAGCTTTCTTAGCTTTCCACTTTGCCACTCTGTGTAAGAAGTCCCTCCCTCCCCCTCAATTACTGCACAATCATTTGTTTAATGTCTATCACTCCCCATGGGCTGTAGGGTCCGGCAAGACATCTGGGGCCTGGCGCAGGGCCTGGCATAAAACATTTGTTTAATTAATGAAAGTCTTTGTAGGATATTCATGACAACTGCGAATATCAGATCATACAACAGGTTTTACTGAGCGTTTACTTCCTAAGTGCCAAGTACTACTCTCAACTATGCTTTTTAACTAGTTTTTGTTCCCAGCAGCCTCATGAAGCAGGTGCTGTTAGTATCCCCATGTTACAGACGAGGACACTGAAGCACAGAAAGGAAAAGGACCGTGTCCTAGGGGACTTGGCTAGGGAGTGAAGGAGCCAGGATTTGAACCCAAGGCCTTTGGAGCCTTTCCTCTAACCATGGACTTGTGGTGAACCAGTGCTGTATGTCTGTCCCACCCTCTACTTTTAGAGGACCACTTCTTCCCCATCTCAGGGGCTGGGCTAAATGCATTGGCCCCTATCTGCCTACCTTTCAGTCCAGGGCTTGGCCCATAGCTTAGGTCTATCACAGAGTGTCCTTCTGGCTATTGTGATTGGATCAGAGATGGGCATGGGATTAAAGGTGAGCCCATCACAGTCTCCCCTGAGACTTTTTCTGGGCCTCCTGGAAATATGCTTTTCTATTCCCTGGAGATCTTTGATGTAAAGATGATGCTGGAGGCCATCTCCCTAGCCACGTGGAAGAAGCCCACCTCAATAGGAGAGAATGGGGACAATATACAAAGGGAAAAAAAGGAAGCAGATCCACAAGATTGGTGGTGGGAGGAGAATGTAATAGAGTTTAATAAGCGACACTGCTTAAGCTCCTGGATCCAGCCATGCCTGAAGGATCCACTCCAGTATTTTCAATTACATGAGCCATAGCTATTGCATTTTGGCCGGGGGGAGGGGGGGGTGTTAAGACAGTTTATGTTGATTTCCTCCCACTTGAAACTCCAGGATGTGTCTGACTAATACAAGTTGGTTTCAATGCATCGAAAGGCCCATTTATTTTCTTTAGTTCTGATTTCAGAGTGAATGGCGTTGCAGTACCCTTGGTGGTAGAGAGGGCTTTCACAAATCCAGACATGGCTATTGGAAAAAAGGCCTGGAAGGGAATGATAACAGCTAACATTTATTAAGCTCTAGGTGGCAGGCACCGCTCTAAATGTTTTATATAGATTGCTCATTAAGCCTCACAAGCACGCCATTGTTTGGTTCATCATCAGCATTCTTATCCTATTTTATGAATGGGTAGATTGTACGGTGCACAGAGAGAGTAAGAAGTGTGCTCAAGGTTACAGAGCTAGGGGCGCCTGGGTGGCCCAGTCAGTCGAGCACCTGACTCTAAATTGCGAATCAGGTCATGATCTCACAGTTCGTGGGTTCAAGCCCCATGTCAGGGTCTGCCGACGGTGCAGAGTCCGTTTGGGATTCTCTCCCCGCCCCTTTCCCTTCCCCTGCTAGCACACTCTCTCTCTCAAAAATAAACAAACAAACATAAAGAAAGGTCACAGAGCTAGTAAGTGGCAGAATGAGACTTGAACCCAGACAATTTCCCTCCAGACCCCTACATCTAACTCCTCTGCGACACCATGCCTGCATCCCCTGCAAAGAAGTGATGGTCATAATAAGCCCTGGGTCCTGCTTGCACACCCCAGGTGCGCCTTCCCAGATACCTGTTCTTTCCCTCCCCAGCTTGCTTTACGACGAGCCCCCTGCAGCCACTGTCACCGGTGCCATGCCGGTGCTGGCCGCATTTGTGCAGATAACAAACACAGCTACCACAAGATCAGAAATTGGACAGGTGACAACAGAGGTGGTGATTGTGCAGATGAGATCGGGGACAGGGAACTGATAACACGGACAATTCTGTCAAGCCGCCTCCTCACCTCCAGCTTCTCGCCCCTGCGGCTAGCCCCGGAGGCGCCCTAATGAGGTGAGATCCTGACGTCGGTGATGATCACAACCCCACTCGGCCGCCTTCTTCCTCTTCTCAGCCAAACTGCTTTTAATCTCCCCGGTCACCGGAGGGACAGCTCTCTCCCATCACACGGTCACCCACCCTGCAGAGCTTGAAGCTGGGCACATCAACTGTGCGAGTTTGTGGGCAACACATCTTCCTGAGCACCTGTTTGTGTGACAGTCACACCTGGGCTGAAATCTCCTCTTCCAGGAAGGCAGGGAACTCCCTAGATTGCACTTCAGATGAATCCCAGAGGATAGGGCTGAGGGCCACAGGCGGTGGCCTGCTTGCTGGTAAATGCTTAACAGTCAGCTGTGGACGTGGGGGGAGAGGAGTCCTGATTTGTCGGGCTGCCAATTGCCTTGGTGTAAATACCCTCACCATCACCAATTTCAAGCTACCAGTGTGAGGCTCACCACATTCTTGAGAGGTTAACCCTTGGCTATCACGATCCTGGCACAGCTAGAAAGCCTGGTCTGAGCCTCATGCCTCCCCACTTATGTGATTTTTAATATTAGGAGAAGAGAGAGACTGCTTCATGGAAAATAAGGATTTTAATTAACAAACAAACAAACAAACAAACAGGGGCACCTGGGTGGCTCAGTCAGTTAAGCGTCCGACTTCGGCTCAGGTCATGATCTCCCGGTTTGTGGGTTTGAGCCCCGCGTCGGGCTCTGTGCTGACAGCTCAGAGCCTGTAATTTGCTTCAGATTCTGTGTCTCCTTTTCTCTGCCCCTCCCCCACTCACGCATGTGCACACACGCTCTCTCTCAAAAATAAAATAAACATTAAAAATAAAAAAAATAAATAACAAACAAATAAACAACATAAAAAAAAAAAAAAACTAAGGACAATGTAATACAGGCTGATTGACTGGGCTCCAGCCTCCATGCCTCCCAATGAATGATAACAAAATAAACCCATAAAAGATCAATAGCATTTTACATAAAATCTCTAGCTCTCCAACTACAACTTACAAGCGTACCTCACTTTTCTCGCTTGGCTTTAAAGTGGAAGGAAATCACCAGGGACACCTGCTCGCAGAGGTAGGTGTCTGCAAATCTGCTCTTCCCAAAAGGCAGCGGAATTTGGCAAAGTGGCAGTTTGCAAATGCAAATACAAAACCAAGTGAATCCAGAATCCCAGAGCTAGCTTTTTCTCTCTCTCTCTCGTTTTCTTCCCTCTCTTTCCCTTCTCACGCCTCAGAAGAGGAAACATTCAACGGAGAGCATTACGGGTAATCAAAAGAACACTAATCAAAGCAGAAGATGCCAAGATTCAAATCTCATAATGAGCAGGGGTCACACCGACATTTGTGGGCTAAACCCAGAGAAGTGGGGAAAATGGACGAGGTTGGTCCTGACGGCCTTTGGTTCCGGCATCCAGGGCGTCGGGCAACATCTGCTTAATTGCTGGTCCAGGTGAGGGATGCTGCAGTCAGCTGCATTAGTCGGGTTAAACTTTCATCCACCCACCCAGCCGGCCCGCTGGCCATTCATGCCGACATTCCTCTGAACAGTCCAAGGTCGCCAACGACCTTCACGCTGTTAAACCCAATGGTCAATTTTCCAGCCTCCTCTTACAGTTAATCACTCTCTCTTCCTTGACACACCTTACTTCCGGGGCCCCTCGCTCTGCTGGTTTCTTCCTAGTTCACCTGCGGCTGCTCCTTTCCAATAGCCTTTGCTGGATCCCCCTTCTCCTTCTGCCCTCCAAATGCTGGAGGGCCCCGAGCTCCATCCGTAGGCCTCCTCTCTTCTCTCTCTGTGTATACCCGCCCTGTATCATGGCTTTAAATACCATCCCTATGCTGAAGCGTCCCAAATGTATACGGCCAGCCCTGACCTCTCTCTTGAATTCCAAACTCTTGGACGATTTAACAGACATCTCAAACGTAACAGGCCCCAAACTGAACTCCCAGTCGCCCCCACCCTACATGTTCTCAACTAGTTCCTGCCCATTTTTGTCTTAACAACTGGTAACGCCCTCCTTCCAGCAACTCAAGGTTACATCCCTGAAGTATCCTCGACTTCTCTGTTTTCTCCTACCTCTTATCTAATCCCACTGTTTGTTCGACCTTTACCCTGGATCCTGAATCCCACCACGTTGCAGCTGCTCATGTTCTGGTCCCAGTCACCATCATCTCTTGCCTGGATTAGCATCACAGCCACCTTATTTGTTGCCTGCCCCTGCTTTTCCTCCCTCTTTCTTTCTTTCTTTCTTTCTTTCTTTCTTTCTTTCTTTCTTTCTTTCTTTCTTTCTTTCTTTCTTTCTTTCTATTTTTAATGTTTGTTTTCATTTTCATTTTTGAGAGAGAGAGAGAGCACGAGTGAGGGAGGGGCAGAGAGAGAGGCAGAGACACAGAATTTGAAGCAGGCTCCCAACCGCGCCACCCATACGCCCCACCAAGCATCTATTTTCAACACAGCATCAATATATACCAGACTCCATCCCTCCTCTTCTGTAAACCTTCTGTTGGCTTTCTACTTCACTCAGAGGGAAACCAAAGCCTTCCAACCACCTCTGAAAACCCCCAGCTCCTTCTGGCCTCATCTCTGCTCACATGTCGTCTGACACCCTGGTCCAGAGCACCCTGGCCTCCCTCTGCTGTCTTAGCTCCACCCTCACGTCTCTGCATGGCTCACTCTCTTACCTCCCTCATACTTTTCTCAAATATCGCTTTACCAGAGGCCTTCCCCCAACCACCTTTGTGAGTTAGCTAACCCACATTGCTCTGGGTCCCTTCTCCTGACTTCATTTTTTCTCCACAGCACTGCTGCTATTTGATATATTAGCCCTCTGGTTTCTTGTTTAGCATTCGACTCTCCTCTTTACAACATGATCCTCGTGAAGGCATCTTCATTATTCCATCCCTAACTGCTAGAACAACGCCAAGCAAATAGTAGAGGGCAGAGGAATAAATGGATGAGTCTGTCTATCCATTCATCCATCCATTCATTCACCTGTTCATCTATTCTCTGTCTGTCCATCCATTCATCCATCCAAGCAATACATTTCTTACTGGAATCCGTATAGGTTTATGGCAGGGCCGGTGTATTAACCCTTCATGTATGGAAGGAGATGTCCAGAAATCAGCCTCTGTTGGGGTCTTAGGCCTCCTTGAGATCAGCAGTTACAATCACCATGATCTGGACTTATTCACACAGCATCTGGCCCCATCTGTGATCTTTCAATTTAGATATGCAACGACTATCCCTTCACGGCACCTTACGAAGCAATTTCCCGTTCATGATTCCATTAAATGCTTGATAACTGTACTGTACAATATGGCCGCCGCTAGCCACGTGTGACCCTTTAAATTCAAATTCATTAAAATAAAATAAAAAATTCAGTTCCTTAGTCACATTAGCCGTATTTCAAGCACCCAATAGCCACCTGTGGCTAGCGGCCGTCATACTGGGCAGTGCCGTTCTAGAACATTTTTATCATGTTTGAGCAGCGCTGCCATAAAACCTCTCTGTATGAAGTAGTTTTTCCCACTCTGTAGACCGGAAAATAAGCCCAGAGAGGTCCCACAACCATCACGAGACAGAGGCTTGCCTTGAAGTCTGGCTTTGTGACTCCAAGTCCCTTTTCTTCCCACAGCAGAGTGATTTAAGAGCTGGGTCACCAAAGGCTTGTGCCCTAATTAATTCAGCTTCTGATACAGCAATCAAGGTGTTTGTCTGCTGGTGACAGTCTCTTGCCATGTTGTCTATGCATTATTCATGCCCTTTTCTTCTGGCAACAGCACCTCCCTGTTCCCTGGCCACCTCTTTTTCCCCTACACTCAGCTCATGAGCCTCCCATAGGGTTGACCCCATGCTGATTCCAGGATGAATGTGTGACTCAACTCTGGTCAATCACTGCTCCAAGAGAAAGTGGGTCCTTCAGCCCCCTGCCTCCGGGAGACTCGTGTATGAAAGGAAAGCAGGGCTTACCTGGAGGCATACTTCCCTCCTTACCTTTGTTCCTCAGACAGGAAGCCTAGAGGAAATTAGGCCAGAGGAGGAGAAGAGGTGGTGCTTCTAGGGGGTGGAGATATGGAACATTCTAGAAGGAGGAGACTGGACAATTCTCCAGGCCTTAGCAGGAGGGTCTGTAGGCCTGTGATAGTGGGAACGTGTCTGGTTTCTACCAGCATGGTGACTGGTCAGCAGGGCTGAAGTCTGGAGTGGCCACATGTAGGCACCACACATAGGGTTCATGGGTCTGGACCCTGGACACTGGGGCTCCTGACATCACCAAAGAAACACCTAGGCTCAGGGGAGAGTGCCGTCCACCTCTGGGGGTCAGGTGGGCCTGGACAAAGACCAGGTCAGCTGAGACCACCATGGATGCAAGACTCCGCTCTCCTCCTCCATTCTCTGGTCATCAGATGAACTTCCTGGATTACCACGTGACCTCGGGCAGGCTTGGAGGGACTCACTGATATGATGAGTCTGAATTTCTCACCTCTCCTGGTTGGGTCTGGTCAAAACAACATGACCACGGGACAACCATCACAGCATAACCCTCAGAGCAACTACCTGGGTGAGAGCTGATGCTCTGACAATCCCTGTGCCGAGCTCACACTTCCCTCCATACTTTAGCTCATTGGGCATCACAGCAACTCATGAGAGTGCCACTGGAATTAACCCCATTTTACAGATGAAGAAACTGAAGACCAGACAAATCACACTATTCAATCAAAGTCACACATCAAGTCAGGAGCAGAACGGGGCTCAACCCACAAAGTCTATCTTAGCTCCAAAGCCTGTGGTCTCTGCTTTTGAGTAGAAAGGACTTAATTTTTCCCAGAGCGGAGCCCATGGACCCAACCCTCAGTGACTCTGCCCAGCAGGATCTGAGGATCAAAGCCAAGAGTTTCAAGAGTTTCATGAGACCCTGAGTCCTCGTCTCAATGGGGAAAAATCTGAACTTGTAATTTTTCTCACCCCTTTCTTGCTCATCCCTGGAGATCTTGGGAGTAATGGCAAAGTAATGAGGGGTCAGTGTTGGGTATCTGCAGGAAGGAGATGGCAGAGGGCCGGGGACTGGCACAGCCTGGCAGCCACCGACATGGAGGGAGGCTCTTAATAACGCTGGATTTTTCCAGCAGGTCTGCGTGCTAATTAAACCTGCTCCTCACGGCCTCTGCAAAATGAAGGCGCCTCACCTGAAAGCCTGTAATTTGCCAACATGAAGGAGAACAGAAGCAAGGACTCAAAACATTACCCCCAGCCACGGCTTTGGGATCTTGATTAGCAAGACACAGAGACACAGCCATGCTTCCAACCCCTCCAACCCAATCAAAATCAATAGTGCTCTCCTTGCAACGGAGAGGAGAGGACCCTTTTAATGGGGAGAAGGAAACAGTCCGGAGGCCGCGACATTTGCCAACCTCACTATCGTGTTCTGCTTCACCGAAAATGTCATCATAGGTGAAGATCTAAAAATCACAGAACTTGTCAAAAGATACTGTAAAGCCCCAGCCACACGTCCTAATGACTCACAAAATGACTAGTCTCCAGCAGCAGCCTGTATATACACACAGCCCCTGCGTTGAGCCTCCACAGTGAGTCCGGAGTCAGCCCCCTGAACTGTGTTCACACAGGGAAGGCCATGAGAGGTCGCAAGCTCACCCTGAGAGGGGAGAAAAAAACCATGAGAGCCAGGAAAAGCTTGAGACTGTCCAAAACACCAGTGGTGATTTAAAGGAACAAATCGGAAGGGTCGATCCGGGCAGGAAGTGGGTAGAAGTGGGAGGGCAGGCTGGGAGCTGGAATCCTGAAACGAGGCTTTGATCCCAAGCTGTGTCTGGAACAGGAGTCAGCCGCCTTGCTTTGCGGACATGGGCGTTCCCACTGACCAGAACGTTCCGACATGCCAGCAGGGACTGGGGAAGGGGGGACCTGGCTTCCTGTTTCAGCATTTCACCGGTACCAGCAACACCACGGGGCTCCTCAAACCACAGTGGGAGAGAAGGAAGAGCAAGGAAGAGAAACTAAGCAGACCAGACGCTTGCCTGGCCCCAAGGATGTGCGGGGCTGAGGCCAGCCACAGAGGGGCCCATCGGATCCCCCCAACTCAAGGCTTGCCCAGGTGCTTCCAGGCCACGTGACTCCCCCCAGGCTGCCCAGCTGAGAAGTGGTGGTTAGGTATTCACTTTGAGCAGGGCCCCCAATAAGTGGGTAAGATGTCAGCCTCGGCTCGGTCATCCTGGGTCGGAATCCCAGGTCTGTTCTGTGTGGTCTCGGGCGAGCTGCTTCAACTCCCTGAGCCTCGGTTATCTATACAATGGCTCCTTCCCAGGGAAAGTGCTGGAATAGTGCCTGGCGCTCAATGAGTGCCCGCAATTAACAGTGGCGGGGAAGCCAGATGTTTCTGGGGGAGGTCAGAACTGTTCTCCTCCAGTGGCCTTGGAGGAGGCTCTGGCTGTGCTTCTGGGAAGTCACCCCTGTCCGCTCCTGTCCTTCCTGCAGTGAAACTGTGTCTCCATTTCCCCCTCTGCCCTCTGCCCTCTGTGTCTCCATTTCCCCTCTGTCTGAACACAGTCCGGAACCTTCTACACATCACAGGCTCAGCACGGGAAAACCAAGGGCACGGAGCCAGGCACAAGGCCGCCTGGAGCAGGGGCCGTGCCAGCTGATGAGCCCACTGCCCACCCGGTGCCTCCACGCTCTGGGGGTCTCCCAAGGCCCCGAGCGAGGCTGACACAGAAGGCAAAGTCTCAGCTAAGGCACCGGGCGGGGTGACTGCTGTGATCATCAGCAACACAGCGTCTCCATGAGCTGGATGCACTTTGCGGAGCAGGAAACGGGCACAGAAGAGTGACAGAACCTGACGTGCCTGTGGTCCTGGAAGTGGATGGATGCCCACCGGACACAACAACATTCACTCCACCAGCAGCGTGGCCCCCGGGGGACGGGAGGGAATCACATGCTCCGAGCTTTCTATTTTGGTCCCCTGGTCAAAGTCAAGTGCAGCTTTTGTCTTCTGCTTCCCCCTCAGCCCCCTCACAGCCCCGTACAGAATACACCTCCCCACCCTAGCGGATCTCACAAAACGACAGATCTTCAAGGGGGAAGGGGAGCGGACGGAAGCAAAAGGTTGGCCCTGAGGCACGTTTCCAGGTGCCATTGATCGGAGCCGAAACCTGGTGGCCCTGGCTGGGCCATGGTCGAGCGCTGCAGCTCAGGAGACCTGGATAAAATGAGGCTGAACGTGGGATTCAGAAGAAGGGCATCGCAAGGTCAAAAGTCCACCACTTGTGGGGCTGGGCGAGTGGCCCTCCTGACTTCCGTCCTGTCTTTTCAAATGCAAGTTTACGCCCTGGCAACAATGGAATTCTCTAGTGCACCAATCCCAAGAGTTCACAGACTAGGATCTCTCCGTGGAGAAGTCTGTGACTGGAGTCTCATGCTAGGTGTCAGGATGCGGTCAGAGCCAGGGCCGAAAGGACCCTCTGGCTTCTCTGGGCTCAGCTATTTTAGGATCAAGCATTTTCTATTTGTCAACTCAGTGCCAGGCTCCAGGGAGAAAGAGATGATTAGATGAGCATAAATATTACTCCCCAAGAGCTTATGGGACCGAGGCAGGGGCTCTTGCCAAATTCCAGGCAAATCAGGAGGCTTCCTTTCTATTTAGGTCACCTGTTTTATTTTTTTATTTTCTTTCTTTTACTTAAAAAAAATTTTTTTTTAATGTTTATTTTTGAGAAAGACAGAGAGAGAGAGAGACAGAACGTGAGTGGGGGAGGGGCAGAGGGAGAGGGAGACACAGAATCCAAAGCAGGCTCCAGGCTCCGAGCTGTCAGTACAAACCCCAACGCGGGGCTCGAACCCACGGACTGCGAGGTCATGATCTGAGCCTAAGTCAGAAGCTTAACCAACTGAGCCACCCAGGCGCCCCATAGGCCACCTGTTTTAAATAAGGTAATTCATTAAATATTCATCTATGAGCAAAGTCCTCACTAAAGAGAAGGGCAGGAGAACCAGAGCGGGATTTTCAACTGACCAGTGAGCCGGCTCCCAGAGCCTTTAGTCGAATGGGACCCCACGGTGCCTTCGGTGGCAGAGTCTGAGATGATGGCCGCTGTCTTGTCCCCCACGGTGGACGTGGTGGCAGAAGTCAAGAAAAGCTGCCAGCACAGTTGGTAGTGGCCGGGAACGTTGCTCACTTCATCTTCCACCACACAGAATCCTCCCGAGCTCCCACTGAATGCCAGGAACGATGCCAGGCCCCGAGGACAAGTCAGTGGATAAGACCCACAATGGCGGTGCCCTGGCCAAACCCTCTGTCTGGAGGTGAGGACAGACACGGACACACAGTTATGCTGAAGCGTGATGAGGGCCAGGAGGGGATGTGCAGGGTGGAGGGGCAGCTGGGAGAGAGTCCCAGGCAGATGGGAGAGCCCGTGCAGGGGTGCGAGAACCGGGCAGGCTTGAGACACTGAAGGACGGGCACTGTAGTAGTCTCCTGAGGCTACTGCCACAAAGTGCCACAGCTTGGGTGGCTTGTATTCTCTGCCCGCTCTGGAGGCTGGAAGTCTGAGACCAAGGTGTCGCCAAGGCCCCATTTCCGGAGGCTCTAGCGGAGGACCCTTCCTTACCTCTCCCAGCTTCTGGTGGTTGCCTGCAATCCTCGGCATTTCTTGGTTTATAAACACATCGTTCCAATCTCGGCCTCTGTCATCACATGGCCTCCGTCCGTCTACGTCTTTACACGGTCTTCTTATAAGGACACCCGATTTTGGATTAGGGCTCACCACAACCCAATAGGACCCCACCTTAACCTGACTAGTTACATCCACAAAGATCATGTTTCCAAATAAGGTCATATTCCGAGATTCCAGGTGGACGTGAATTCGGCGGGGGACACTTCCCCACCTAGAACAGTCTGGAGTGTAAGGAGCAGGGGGTGGTTTGTATGGGATTGTGCTTTCAGAGGGAGGGGACCAGCTGGCTCTCTGGCTGGGGGGGGGGGCTCCCTGCAAGAAGTTTGCGGGTCTCAATTTTAAGGCTCCTCCCGTGGAGGACGATGACCTCAGTAGCAGATGGCAGAAACGGGGGCGGGGGAATCGGGAGAAGGCAGGGTGCGAGGATCTCGTTATAAAATACACCAGATCAGGAAGATCTATCATCCTTGCTAAGCAGATGCATTGTAGATTCTATTAAAAGCACACATGAACTTTAGAAGACAGGTCCTGATAAGCAATTCTAATTATCGTCTTCATTAGCTCCTCCAGTCCCAGGGCGATCTATTTTCATACTGGGAAGGCACCGCGTCCACATTTGTCTGGAAAAGTCTGTTCCTCTGGCATCTCCAGACATGGTGTTGGGTGTGGAGAAGGTGTCCCTGACCTTGGGTGGGAGGCAGAGGTAGAAGATCCCCCCACCACCCAGAATCTTTGCCTTTCAGGTCGTCTAGTTTCCTGTCGTGTGTGCCAGTGCATTTTGGAGGGACAAGACCCCGTGAAGACATGGCCCCTGGGGGTTATCCGACCAGCAGTGCGTTTTGGTGTCCCGAGCGGTTGACACTGAACATTCACACGGCGGGGGCCTGGTTGGAGCCTTTTAGGTGCAGTGACTCATTTGGATCCCAGACAGGACAACCGCCTTGTGGGTTGGGTGACTGATATCATTATCATCCCATTTCACATGTGGGAAGACAGAGGTCCAGAGAGGGAAAGGGACAGCCGGAACGTAGTGCAGCTGATATACGGCCCTCGGCAATCTGAATTCAGAGCCCATCCCCCGAGCACAGCGCGACGCTGTCCTGCCTGCCAGATGTTGCCAGATGCTGTCACGGTGGGGGTGGGGGGGAGGGGGAAGAAACACGACAACCCGCTGCCCGCTCCTGCCACCTTTTCTGCTTCAAGGTTTAGGGCTGTGCCCCACCCACCTTGACACCCACTTACGGAGTCCTATTTGGGAGCCATTGCTGGGACCATCCCTTGACATCGTCTTTGCAGCCTTTCTCACTTCTCAGTAGGAAGTCACTCCTGAACTTTCTCACAGCTGCCCCGGACAAGAAGACAGGCAGTTCGCCTGACATTTCCTCGAAGCCTCCAGCTAGTTGGTGGCGGTGGAATCCCCCCTGTGCTGAGCATCCTGGGAAGAGAGGACTCTGCCCTTCCTGAGTCTAGCTGACTTCTCTCTTGATCCACGCCTGACTCATAACAGCCACTCACTAAGTGCCTGCTGGCTCGAAGAAAGAGTGAGATCACGAGTGAAGGAATGAAGGAACGAACCTGCCCACCTTTCAGCTGCACCCCCCCCGCCCCCACTCCACGTGGCAGCTCTGTGGCATGATTTTCTGCCCCCAAACACCACCCGTTGCACCTCTGTGCCTCTGCCTGCCTGTTGGGGCTCCTTTGCCTGGGACGCCTGTGCCCCTACTCCTACTCAGAAGCTCCTACTCATCCTTCAAAGACCCGTTCAACCTGACCCTTAATTGTCCTTAAATTTCACCTGAAATGAAGTCCTCAGATGAGTTAATTATTTGTTCTCCTGAGTTCTCAGACCATGTACGTACCAAATGCCACCACTGAACTTGGACTGTATTATGGTTATTTCCACATCTGCCCCTCTTTGATGGGTGAGATCTCCAGGGTGGAGACCTGAATCCAACTCAGGGCGCCTGGGTGGCTTAGTCAGTTAAGCGTCCAAATCTTTTTTTTTTTTTTTTAATGTTGATTCATTTTTGAGAGACAGAGAGAGACAGAGTGCAAGCGGGGGGAGGGGCAGAGAAAGAAGGAGACCCAGAATCCGAAGCAGGCTCCAGGCTCCTAGCTGTCGGCACAGAGCCCGACGCGGGGTCCGAACTCACGAGCCGTGAGATCACGACCTGAGCCGAAGTCGGACGCTTAACCGACTGAGCCACCCAGGCACCCCAAGCGTCTGACTCTTGATTTCAGTTCAGGTCACAATCTTGCAGTTTGTGAGATGGAACCCCATATTCAGCTCTGCGCTGGTGGTGCGGAGCCTGCTTGGGATTCTCTCTCTCTCTCTCTCTCTCTCTCTTTCTCTGCCTCTCTCTCTTTCTATCTCAAAATAAATAAACAAAAAACCTGATCTGAATCCAACTCATCTCTCACCCCCCTCCCCAAATCTAGCGTTCAATAAAAATCTTGGAAAATTAAAGGAAACTTGAGATTTACATCTCCAGATGAGTACAAGACAGGTAAGGATGTCCACTGGGCCCTGTTCTCCACTTCTGCTCAGAGCTGTCTTTGAAACACAGAGACACCTGCTTTCTGGAACATTCCAGGTGGGGGCAGAGGTTTCATCAACCACATCTCACCCCCCGACACAGCAGAGCGCCAATGTCCCACTGAGGGGCAGGGCGCTGCTGCTGGGGTGGGGTCTGCTTGCCACACAGCGCGACACATCTCTCCCTGGCCTTTTTGGACCACTCGGCAGGGCTAAGTCAGCCCTCCGTACACGCCCTGGGTGATGCCTTTGGCTGCTCATCGCATTCTCCTCGATGGCAAACGTGGGATTGACAGTGCACACACACTCCGGGAGTTTCAGAAGAACTGTTCCAGGACAGACCGAGGCCTCAAAGCTGGCGCTTATCGCTTGACAGTTGCGAAAACAGGGATACAAAGACCCGGCTCCAGAAAATGTCTCTTCCTGGCATCAACGGAACCGTGGGAGCGAGAGGACCCCACCAAGATCAAATCCCGGCTTTGTACCTTCCTAGCCGGGCAGGTAACTTAACCTCTCTTCCCTCATCTGTAGCACACGTACAACTTATTATTCATCTCAGCATTGTCCTGAAGGTTAAAGGAGACACTGTATAAAGGGGCAACACTACAAATAATGCACAACCCATACAGCCCGTGCATTGTGCCAGCGGCCGGTAACTGGTGACGCTGGCCCGTGTCCTGGTTTGCAAAGCCAAGTACATCCTCGAATATAAGTAAAGGGCTCGGGCGGCATCAGTGAACCGTGGCGCATGTAAGAAACGGTAGCTCCTAGGATTATCACTGCTGGGTTCTCACAAAGTGCTCTGGTCGCCATTTGTCAGAAAGCCCGCTCACGTCCCAGGTACACTCGGGGACGCAGATTTTAAAAATTCTTCTAAATCATTTTCACCCCTGGCTGATTTTCACCGGAGCCGGCAGGGAGCCTCCCTGACTTGACTAATCTCTCTTTATCCCTGGGCTGGGGGTTTTGAGGGCACCGCGGGTAAAAATCAATCCAAAGCAATTAAACCCCTACCAGGTCTGATCGGAACGGTGCCGGATTGATCTGGAAGTGCACTGGAATGGGAAGCTCTCATGGGGGTTTGCCCCGCCCCCCTCCCCTGCCAAGAGCCGGGTGCCCGTTCCCAAGTTCAACACCCACATGAAGAGCCCCTAAAGTCCTCCTTGAAGAGGGTCTTCTGCAGGCAGACAACCACAAGGTTATTTACTTCCTCTTTTGGGTCCCCGGACACTTGGGTCATACATTTATTACAGCAATTGTCAAGTTGTATTTTAATTATGATTTCAGATCTGTGCTGTGCTCACTCCATGCTCAGATTCTTGAGAGGGGGCATATTTCTTTCTCAAGTTTCTATCCTCTTTCCTTCACGGGTCTAGCACACTCTGTAGACGCCAGTGTCAGGGTTTTCAATGACAAATGCCAGATAACTCAATCCAAACTGGTTTAAATAAAAAGGAAATTATTGGCTCACGTGACTGGAAAGTGCCAGGACAGTTGTATTTTCAGAGCAAGGTTTGCCAAGGAGCTCGAATGATACCGCTCTTCGGCATTACTCTCAGCATGACCGGGCTCCCCTCCTGCTCTGGGTTGGTTCCCTGCTCCGATGGGCTCTCTCCTCTTGGTGGCAAGATGGCTGCCAGCAGCTGGAGCCTCATCTCCCTGGTTCAAGCTCACATGGGTAAGCATGCATCTCTTGTCCAGCGGTCTCCGTAAAAGCCTCACTGCGCGTCTCTAGCTCTGACTGGGTCAAGTGACCATCCTTGAACAAATCAACGTGGCCTGGAGACTGCAGGACTGGCATGATCCCCACCTGAACTGAATGGATTAAGGGTGGGGTGAGTCCCTGGAAGGGAATTCGAGTAACAAGTGTGAGCGGACAGAACACAATGAAGGTCTACCTTAGCACCAGACGAAATAACAAACAGTAGGGAGGAAACTGGATCTTCTATCAAAATTCCTTTGGCTCAGGGACGATACTGGCTCACTGTTATTCTTTCCTGCTCCTTTTGTTCCCCAGGGCAGGGATTGTGTCTTCAGTTGCTTCCTTCCATTCCTTCTCATAGGAAAGGCTATGCGAATCACGGAGAACCGAGTAAAGGCAAAACAGCCCTCTTGGCAACTTTGAACCTGATAAAAAGTAATTGTTTTCATGACCAACCTCAGCACCAAAATGCACACAGATGCTTCATTAACTAGATCCAGCTTCTTCCAGTAATTTATTTTAGGTCTACCGAAAAGACGCTTTATGGTTTCAGTTGATAAACTTTGTTTCACTTAGCTGTATTCTGAAGACACAATTAACAAACTCAATTTGACACGTGTGTGTGTGTGTGTGTGTGCACGCGTGCGCGTTGGGCACAAAGTATGTGTATGTAGCCTAGCGTATATGCGTGGGCGCTAAATGGGAAACACCTATTTTCCTTCAAATGCCCCTGGGGTACTTAAAAAATTGGCTAAGTACTGGACCACAAAGAAGTTCTTCACAAATCCCAGAAGAGAGTCTACGGACTCTCTCCCTAACCACAATGCCAGAAAGAAGAGGAAACATTTTCATTATATCCAGCTACATCTGCAATGTACCTGCAGAAGAGACAGAGGGGCTCGTTTGTGCTGGCTGCTGCGAATATCACCATGTTCTCCCTAACCTAGCCTCGCCCAGAAGGCCGGCTTCACAGGATTCTATGCCAGGGAAGCGATGACTGAGGTGGGGGACATCCAGGAGAGGCTTCAAGCAGAATGGTCCTGCCACCACATCCTACTCACTTTCTCTTATTGACGTGTGATGGTTGATACAAGAGGTCTAAGGAGATAGGGTGGGGACAGGAAGAGAAACCAGCAGGAAAGCTTTCAACATGCAGAAAAGCCTAGAAGGACAAAATAATCCTGGCCTCTTTATTAGTTCCAGCAACTGATCATGGCTGTGATAGAGAAAAGACATCGCCAGATAAGGGCTTTTGATATCAGGCTATCCTGATGGTCTTAAAATACCAGAAGGACATTGTAATTAGATTCTGAGTAGGTGAGCGATAATCAGATCTGGGATCCGATCAGGGTGAAATTAAGCAGTGAATGAAAGAAGTTGAAGATTGGGGCGCCTGGGTGGAGCAGTCGGTTAAGCGTCCGACTTCAGCCAGGTCACGATCTCGCGGTCCGTGAGTTCGAGCCCCGCGTCGGGCTCTGGGCCGATGGCTCGGAGCCTGGAGCCTGTTTCCGATTCTGTGTCTCCCTCTCTCTCTGCCCCTCCCCCGTTCATGCTCTGTCTCTCTCTGTCCCAAAAATAAATAAAAAACGTTGAAAAAAAAAATTAAAAAAAAAAAAAAAAAGAAAGAAGTTGAAGATTAAAGAGGTCTGCATCTCTCCTCCACATTTCTCAGAAAGGATCCGAGGTGGATTTGCGAAATGCACACAGTCTTCCAGATGGCAGTCCCGAGCCCGGACTTGGGAGGAAAAAAGCGTTAGATTTCTGTCCCCGTTCTGCCACCTGCTGCCGGGTGGTCTTGGGCAAGCCCCCCCCTGGTTTCTCACCTGTAAAATGGGGATCATAATAGTTCCTCACGGGCTTGTCGGAAGACAAAATGGGCCGATGCGTGAAGAGTGCTTGGTATAGACCCCGCTCTGAACAGTGACCAGAGCTGGCCTGGAAATTTGCCTCTGGATACCAGAGTGACCACGGCCGAGCAGGAAGTATGGTGAGCTATGGGATTCAGCATCTTTAGGCTAAAAATAAATCCATTACTTAGAATTACAGTTCTTACTACATTGACTGGAGGGAGATGTAAGAAAATTTCATCTCATGGATCTTCACAGGACGCACAGGACGAGTGTCTGCGATATCTTTCCACTAAATTCACCGGTGGATTCCAGAGGCTGTTCCGTGAAGGCCTCTCAGGGCCAGCCAAGGAATAAGGACGCAAATACAGGTTTTGGGTATCTTTCAATCTTTTTCTAAATTTGTATCCTCCTCATGTACGTTATCTTCAATTCTAGTTAATATTGCCAATACTCACTTGTTGCCATGGAGATGTTTTTAGGGGAGAAGCAGAACTGAAAACTTGGACGTGAACGTCCACAGCAGTATTATTCACAATGGCGAAAAGGTGGAAAAAACGTCCAGAGGTCCATCAGTGAATGAACGGATAAACGAAATGCGGGATATCCGTGTGATGCGACGACATTGTTCCGGCATAAAAAGGAAGGAAGTCCTGACAGCTGCTACGATGTGGCTAAACCTTGAACACATAACGCTACGTGAAAGAAGCCAGTTGCCAAAGAGCAATATTGTGTGATTCGGTTTAAGTGAAATTTCCAGAATAGGCAAATCTATCGAGATAAAAAGTAGAACAGTGGTTGTCTAGGGCCGTCCACTTAAATGGGTGGATTGGATGGTGTGTGAATTGTATCTCAATAAAATGATTCCAACCAGAAAAAAAAAAAAAGTGTCAGGCACACGTAAGTGACTCTGAATGGAAACAGCTGGGCTGGGTTTTTCCCAAAAGATGCAAAATAGCCTAAGGAGAAATCAAGTGACAAAACATTTCAAAAGGTTTCCGTGGGAGTATCTGAGGGGTCCCCTTCCAAATCACGTTCATCCTAGTTTTTAGAGTCCCGGAATCCCACAGGTAGGTGGCCGTGGCTCTGTCTGCAGGACTGTGAACGCCACAGCGGCTTCTTGAGGTCTGTGTCCTTTGTGAAGAAGATGTCTCGCGCACTCCCACGGTGCTCATCCATTCGACATGCAATACTGGTAACACGAACAGCAGTGACCTAGAGGTCAGACGCTGTGCCGAGCGCTTGATTTCGACCTCATTATACCCTCTGAAGGGGATGTTGCGACTCCCATTCTGCAAAGAAGATCCGCGTGTCTCAGAGAAGCAATGCGACTCGTGCAGGGTCTTGACCTCACGCCTGCCCGATCCCTGAACCTGTGTTCTTTCCCTTCACGTGTGCTTGGCCCGCTTCTCTCAAATCTCTCTTGTGCATTCGAGTCCCCTGTCCCCCGTTCTGAGTACAAACTGCGGAGAGCCCTGTATGTGGCTGAAGACGGTTTCCGAGGTCTCTCCTAGCCTTCTCTGCTTAATGAGGCAATCCCGTTCACCCCACCTCCCAAAGAGAAGCACCGAAAGAGGGGAAAGGAATCTGAGTTGCGACTGAATTGTAAAATCTCTGAGTGAGCCCGCAATAGCCCAACAACCAATATATGCTCATGTTTATCCTGGAAGAACAGGCACAATGGCTCTTGTCATTATGAGAATAATCTAAGACTTAAGAGACACGGAAAGAACGAGTTCCTCTGAGACTGGCATCCGTATTGGTGGGGAATATGTACTCCTCCCATTTATTTAGTAAATGCATGTGGGCAGAGTTATTCCTGGCCACCTCCCCGCCTCTTTGCACCCCTCCCCCGTTTCCATGGCCATTATCCTTACAAGAGCCAAGAGCCACGGTGTCACCGAATGCCTCGGTGGTGTCTCTCTGCATCTGATTTTATAGCGTGGGCCCTTGCAACAACGACTACATAACTTAAACCTCAGCCCCAAGGACCTAAGTCATATCATTACCTACCTGCCATATCCCAATGGCGCACTGCAATTACTGATGTGCTCCTTGTCAGTAAAATAAGGAGTAAACGTACCATCGTTTTGGTGGCTTATTGAAAAATCAGTCCCTCAACTGAACTGCTTTGACAAGCAGCCATGGAAGCAGCCTCTCCCTCTTTTCAAAGGGTGGGGGGGAAGCATGCTTCCTTCTCTCTTTATTCTGGAAACTTCTATTCCAATTGCATAAGCAAGCTGGCGGCTTAGCGCAACGGCTACACCTCAGAAGTGGGTTCAAATTTCAGTGCTGTCGCTCACCACGTGCACTGGGGCAAGTTTTGCCTGGCTGTCGGTATTTCCATGTGTAAAGCAGAATCATTCCCTCTCTGCCTGGTGGTGGAAACTGCCCGGCACCTAAGTGCTCTTCCACAGCGGACTAGTTCCCTTCCAGGCTGTGGGACAGCCACCAGTTTTGTGTCCCAGGCTGATGCCACGGCCAGCGAGGACCCCACGACATCTCACCCGGGTCATGGGCACTGGCCTGGTTGACCAGAATGCCATAAGATCATGCCAGCGATCCATCTCAATGCAAGACTACACCTGGTCACTGGTGCAATCAATGAAGGGGCAAGTGATTCAGACGAGGAGCACAGACTTCTCAGGGTGGAGTTCTCTGTGTGTGGAGGGAGGTGTCGGGGGGCTGTCGACAAAAGTCAAAAGACAGCCATTTAGCCTTCGGGCGAGGTGCAAATTCATTTAGAAACTTCTCCTCTTATCCGCAGACTTGGGAAGGCATAATTCCACCCAGAACAATAGGCAGCAGATAAAAATAACTGTGGTGTAGCAGGGAGACAGATATTAAGGCAAGGAACTAGAGAGGGACACTGTTCTATTCTTAAAAGTCCTCATCAGTTTGGTAGGTTGGAAACGGGCTGCTCACGGCCCTGGTAAATTCTTGGGTCGCATTTCCGGGACCCCTGATCGCACGGCTAAATTAAAAACCGACAGTCACCGTGCACCACGCACCTCCTGCTCAGTGCTTCCGAGCTAATCTCCCAGGATAATTGCACCTGTGCGTCTTTCCCTGCCCGTTTCGACAACCAGGTGAGTTTCAGCCCACAGAATCATCTCGTGTTACTACTTCGGGAAGTCCGCCTCCCGAGAACATTCGCTGGACCCCCGCAAGCTCAGACGGACCCAAGTGCCTGAGAAGTATGCCTCCCCCACCCTGAACTGGGCCTCACGTTGAACGGATGAGACCCCTCCCTTCAGCAACGCGGAGAGGTGAGCCGATACCACCAGGGAAACCCCAACATACAAGAGTCTTCCATAAGACGTGGGCGACGCTGTCTTGGGCACCACGGTGGCACCGCTAGTCAACGTGTAGGCTCAGTAAAAACTGTTGGGCACGTCCCTTCCCCTCTCTCTGCCTCAGTTTCTGCATCTGTAAAATGGGAATGGCTCAGTCACAAAGGACCAGATGGTGTCCTTGGGGGCAACTTGGAGGTTTTCATGGAACTGAGACCCAGGGCCTGAGTGCTCTGGTGGTCCTCCAGGTGAGCTGGTGGGGGGGGGGGGGGCGGGCGGGTGGCATCCACAAGCAACTCACCAGAGGCCAGGCTAGTCGTCCCTGCCTAAGATCCTGCAGCTTCTCTGGGACTCGGATCCAGGCCAGCCTGACCCAGAAGCATATCTCTGCCCCCCAGATAGGGCTGTCTTCCTCCTTCTGATCTTTGTTCCTTGGCCAAGAGTGGCCCATGAGCCACTGGTCTCCATCTACTGTGATGCCTCAGCCCCAGTGGGAACTGGAGAGGGTAGACAACTTGTACCCTGGCCCCAATCTGCACCAAGCGCCCTTGGCCAGGCCCCCAAGCTTCCTCAAGCAGCTGCTTCTGGGTCGGCGGCAGGCCTGGATGGGAGGGGGGCCGGGAGACAGGACCGGAGTCCAGGGCTGTCGCCAGGTCAGTTGATCACACACCCTTCCTGCCTCAGTGGCCCCTGCGCTATGCTCCTCTGCCTTGTGTGCCTTCTCGTGGTCATTGCCACACATAGTAATTGGCGGTGATCATTCCACTGACGCCCCACCTCCCACTAAACTGCAGGTCCCCGGGGAAAGGACAAAGTCTGGTTCACCCTGGAATCCTCTGGACCCAAGCATGATATACAGGACGTCCGGAACAGCTTGTTAAACGAATGAAGGATGTGGCTCTGGAGCAAGCCAGATGGATTCACATCTCCGCTCTGCCCATCCCTAGTCCTGTGATCCCCTGATTCTCAGGGTCCTCACCTGGAAAACCAATGTCAAGTGTGGCTCAGTGTTCCTCAAGCTTCAGCGAGCACAGGAATCACGTGGGGTTATCTGCTCACACTGCAGACTGGGATCCAACAGTTCGGGGAAGGGCCTGGGCTGCTGCACTTCGAACAAGTTCCTGGCAGTGCTGAGGTTTGCTGGTCGGTGGACCACACCTGGAGTAGCGAGAGGCTAAGCTCACTTGTATAAAGCTGTCTGCAGCCCGGCGCACCAGGACGCTGACTCTTATAATCCTGTGACAGGGGCAGGAAAAGTAATGTTTCTGATCACAGAAGTTGCAGTCCATACCCTCGAGCCCCTGGGCTCCGTTTCAAAGCCACTTCTCTGTGCCCACATTTGTCATCTCCTGCCAGTGGCATGAACCCTGGGCCAGTGCTCCCAGAGAGACCATCTGGCCCTTTGGACATGTGCCCGGTACTGGCGATCCTGGCCTGGGTAGAAGCCGGAAAGGCTGACCAAGCCTAGACACAGGGGCACCTCATGTGGGGGCCAAGAGGGGGAGAGGGGGTGGGGCTTGCAGGTGGGGAGGGGGCTTCAGATGGGAGAACATCATAGAGCTGCCGCCCCCTGGGAAGGACACCGGCCCTGACTCCTGCCCCTTTCACGGGCCTCCTAACCCCCTCTGACCACCAGGTATGTTGTTTGGGCAGCTGGACTCCCCACTCAAGATAAGCTGGGCTGCAGTGTGGATAGGTGCCGTGTCTATACCCGGCTGGCCTTACTGCAGCTCCCAGAGCTGTCTGGGTCCCTCTTTGTCCCCGAGACCCCAGGAAATTCAAGCCCTCAAACACGGACACCTGGTATTTTCCAGATGTAGGCCCAGGTGGACAGCCCCAGGGTGGAGGGAGAGGGGTGATAAGGATGCAGAGAAAGGGAAGAAGAGATAGGGCGACCCCCAAGATACAGCCCCACAGGAAGATACACCCCCCGCCAAGGTACTGTCCCACAAGAGGAACTAATATTTCTTGAGCATGTATATATGTTGGTTGTTCTTCCTGCTTTCTAAGTCGCTGAGTGCTATCCCATTTCCCAGCTGAGAATACTGAGGCCCAGAGAGGATAAATCAACGCCCAGGTGGTAAGGGCTTGAAGAGGTAGGTAGGATTCCAGCCTCGCAAGGTGACCTTGAAAGCCTGGCTCCTGGCTCCAACAGAATTGGAGGCTCCTGCTGGAAACCCAAATGAGCTTCTGTGGAGACGGCACTCTAATCCCTGTTGCCCACCCCTCGTCGGTTCTGCCAGCTCCCTGCTCAGGGGCAGCAATGTACCCCCTTGGGGCCCCTGGGAGTGCTGGGACAGGGTCAGAGGAGTTAGAGATTCTGCTTCAGGGCTGTGCCAGGAGCAGGGACAGAGGGCAGCTGGCAGCAGGGACATGAGGGGGGCCACTACTCGCCGCGGAAGAAGAGAGTCCCCAGCTGCGAGGTGTGCACGACGGGCCTGGTGCACGCTGGCCTTAAGGACACTATCCCTGGGCAGCGGTCCCCTGGTGACAGGAAGGTGACGGAGCGGGGACGCACCCGGAGGCAGCTCCAGAAGGGGACTCTGGTCATCGAGGACTGACTCATCCAACAGTGGAAGGGCCACGTCCACAGAGACCCAGTTACCCAGCTTGGCGAATGTGCACGAGGTCTGTTCTGAGCCTGGCACTGGGCAGGGTCCCGGGACGCACGGCAGAGAAAGGCTGAGATGCCGTCTGTAAGGGCCGTAAGGCAGGCTCGTGGTACCAAACCCCAAACAGGGAAACAGGCCTCCTTCTGAGATTTGAGCCAGGAAACCAACGTATAACTCCCAGAGCCTGGGACCTGGGCGACCCAGGGAGGTGCATACTGCCTAGGGATTCGGTGTGGTGGTTGGGGGCGGGGCGGGGCCATCTTCCCTGCACAGGCGACAGCCCTCTCCCCACCATCTTTGTGGGACCTTCCAGGTGAAACTTCTCCAGTGTGACAGCACTCCAAACAAACATTTTCCCATGCCTGGTCTGTGCCCTGCGTCGTGCTAGGTGCTGGGGGTCTGCGAAGAAGAACAGACACAGCCTGGCGTTCAAGTCTATCGTAGCTAATGCAAATGCACACAAGGTTGGGTTAGCAGTGAGGCGGAGGGTCGCTGGGGTCACCCTTTTTGGAGGCAGGCTGCTTGGGCTCAGATTCTTGGTCTACGTATCAGGCGCGTAACCGGGCAAGTGGCTTGAATTCTCTAAGCCTTGGTTTTCCCATCTGAAAATGGGGATGATTTTAGTAGCATCTGCCTCCTTGGGTTGGGGGGTAGGATTTAAGGAGATACAGTCCGTCTGCTCCAACTACCTCATCAGTGGCTGGTCAGGAAGGGCCTGGGGTCCAGAGAATGCGATGGACATCATGTTGGTTTAGGGGTGATCTTCCCTGGCACAGCAGTGTTTCGAAGCCATCGGGGCAAACTTTCTTAAAGTTACAGAGGAAGTCTTAGCGGCAAATGAAGATCTTCACAAAAGAAGTAGAAAATCTACCCATGTGCCTTTCTTTATGGCAAGCCGTGACTGATCTCACGGCTTCCAGATCTGCCTGTGCCCCACCCCGCCACGCTATTTGGGGGACCCGTGTGCGAGACGGCAACGCTTGAAGATTCTGATCTCTGTATGAAAGCGAAGGATGAATCGTTAAAACGACAGCGTGGTTCTGATTTTTAATTTTGATGAAAACGGGCTCTATCAGAAGCAAGTGCCTTCCGGGATCAACATCTCAAAAGAGAAAGCTCAAGTGTTAAGCGTGTCCTTTAAGGAGATGCGTAGAAATGACCCCCAGGGAAGCCGGGGATGAATTCAACCGTATTCAGCTGATATTCTTATGTGACCCTTTATTGTTTCCGAGCGTGCTTTAGTCACAAAGTTCCGAGGTTCCGGAGAGGCCTCCCCGACCCTCTTCCCATCAGCCCTGCAGTTTTCAGCACAGGATTTTCTAGAATGTCGGGTTTCCAGGAACACATGGATGACATTACAGCAGGGACATCTGTGTTAATGTGTGTAATGAGCTTATTAGCACATTGACGGTAAATGTTAGCTGCTATCACTATTGTTACTGTTCTGGTTTTACTGTGTTGATGACGATGTGATTAGAATTCATGATAGACAGGGTCATACATGCTCAGGAGGGACGGGAGACCTGGGCTGTAACTCCAGGGCGGCCAATGACCCCAGGACGCTGGTCATCACTCCTTGCAAGTCAGAAAGCACAATAGGACACCTGCTGGGTGGGACCGGGCCCTGGGGGTAAATGAATAACTTCACTGTGAGCTGATAAAAATGGGGGGAGCAGGGAGTTCGGCTGCCCCAGTCCCAGCTTGCTGGGCTGTAAAGTGAGGGCAGGGACTGGTGACCCCCAGGGCCCTTGACCTGTCGGATCCCCAGTGACCTCTCCTGACCTAGTCCCCGCTTTCCTTCTCCCGGCACACCGACCTCTCGCTGCCTGTGAAGCTCTCACCAGCTTCTGTGTCCAAGGTGCTCCGGGGACCCGCAGCCCGGATGTCTCCAGCCACCGCTGCCTCGGCGCGGCCCACGGAAGATGCGCGAACACCCTGCGTGCACACAGTCCTTGATGAAGTGCCAGGCCGGCGAGATGATGTATAGTGCGCAGGATGGATGGTGACGTTTTAATCACTCACGCGGAGAGCGGGCAGCTGCCTAATGGAACTGTCGTTCTCACTGACAGTCGACATCTGTAGCGTCAGACTCGAAGACTGGATGTTCGTGCTCTCCCCTCCCCCCGCTGCCTCTCGATGAACTCTGAAACCAGGGCTCCGCGCGCCCACCACGCTCACGCCCGCAGAGAAAGCTACCGCTGTCCCGGACAAGGAGGGGTCTCTGGTTCGCCCCATCACACCCTCTACGTTCCAGAGTCCCTGCCCACGTGCCAGCTCACGCCCATCCTGTCCTTGAGGTGGGTGCACGCCTCCCATTTCCCATCCGAGGAGCCCGAAGCTCAGAGGGGGCAGGACTCAGGCTCAGAGCAAATCAGGGACAGCACTAGGGCCTTCTTGTTTCGCTGCTTTCTCTCCCTGGGTCATCTGGAAGGTCTGAGCTTGGGGGCGTGGTCTTAGAGGGTAGGAGACGACGGTCAGAGAAAGGAAGAGAAAGAGAGAAAAGACCTCTAGAGAGGAGGGCCGGGAGGCAGAGGAAGGAGGGCAAGAGAGAGGAAGGAACACGCCTTGGGTGGATGGCAGCCCTGACTTGTTCCTCCGACTGGCTTGTCAGTCATGCGTATGCGACTTTCCGTTTTCCACCTAACAAACACTTACGAAGCACCTGCTGTGTAGCAGGCTCTGTTCTAGGCCGGGGGAGGCTGAGGAGCTGCGGGAAGTCCTTTCTCACTCCCAAGTGCAGACATACACGCTTCTCTGGGAACACGAGGCTGGGACCAGAATGTGGATGTGGGGGTCAAGAGCGCCGGCCCTTCGCCTGCCCGGGGCCCCTCTCCTGCTTTGGGCCAGATATCAACTCCGACAAGCAAAGTGAGCCGGCTGTGGGCACCCCTGAGGCTCTGGGCAAAGCCAGGTAAATGCAGCCCCTGAGGGGCACTTAGAGGGCCCTGGCTAAGTCGGGCACTTAGAGGGTGCTCAGTAAATTCATCAGTTATCACCACCGCGGACAATGTCATTGTTAGCAATAAAATGAGGACCGCAACTCTCGACTGGAGCCACGGCCACGGCCACGCTGAGCTCGTGACCGCCCGGCACTGACTGATGACAGCAACTTCAGAAGCCCTTGGCGGGCCGGGCAGCTGGCTCCGTGACGCCTGTGAGATCAGCGTGTGGCATAAATCCGACGGCTTAAATTCTGGAATTGCATAAGCTTTTAAACAGATTGCCAGCATATCTTTTATTTTTATTGTGCTAGAAACACAAACGAAAACAGCAATGATTTGTCCCTCAATAAACAAAGGCAGTAAAAGAAAGGAGGAGAAAAATCACCATCCACTTCATATTCCCTGAGCCTACTTCTCGCTGTGATATAGAACAGGTTGTAAAAAGCCCACGTAGAGGGGGCTGCATGTGTCTGCTGATCTGTCAGGCAAGAAAGGGGCAGCAAGACCAGAAGGGGTCACCCGGCTCACTCACCGGCAGCGGCTGGGAAGCCAGACCCCGGTTTCGATGAGAGGCCACCGTGTGCTGGCTGTGTGACGGTGAGCCAGTCGCTTAACCTCTCTGAGCCACAGTCCCCTCCCTGTGTGGGACGAACGAAGTTACTAGGGGTACAATTGCTTAGTTCAGTGTCTCGCACTTAGAGGGCGCTCAGGAAATTCAACGGTTATCACTACCGCGGACAGTGTCATTGTTAGCAATAAAATGAGGACCGCAACTCTCGGTCAGACTCACTCGCAGCGTTGAGGGTGACACAGGAAATGGCAAATGGGCAAGAGCTTTATAAACTGTAGTGCTCTGTGTACATAGGAGGCCTGATGGTTTTTAAGTCAAGTGAAATGATTTTGTGTCCTGTGTCAGCCTTGGCCAGTAGCACTGAGATTCTGAGATTCTTTATACACATATATCTTTACATCATCTATAGACACTACATATTTTACTGAAAACAATGTTTGGTATCTCATGGTCTGTTAAAAACAACCAGTGACATTCTGTTTCTCCCTCGATCTGTGTTTCTTTTTTTTAAATGTTTGTTTATTTTTGAGAGAGACAGAGTGCGAGCAGGGGAGGGGCAGAGAGAGAGGGACACACAGAATCTGAAACAGGATCCAGGCTCTGAGCTGTCAGCCCAGAGCCCAATGTGGGGCTCGAACCCACAAACTGTGAGATCATGACCTGAGCTGAAGTTGGACGCTTAACCGACTGAGCCACCCAGGCACCCCTCGATCTGTGTTTCTGCGTTTGTCCTGCCTCTGTCCGTGTGCAACCATTTCTCTCTCACACACACACATCTGTTTCCTTCTCTTTTCTTCTCTTTCCTGGCCTGGGAACTCTGGAGCTACACTTAGACCCCTGGATCTCAAACTCTATTCCTTGGAACCATTCTATGAAAAGAGACTGCATCATCAAATAAATTTGGGAAATGCTGAATCCAACAGATTTCTTTTTTGCGGATCTTCTTGGGCCAGTCTGCTATGCCGACATGCACCCAGAGTTCCTGAAAATTGTGGAATTCAGCAATCTCAAAATTTATAGGTCTGTAGAACTTTCCTCCCCTCTGTTGGCTGCGAGAATGCACCTTTATGACTTCCAGACACAGCGAGCATAAATGACTGAGGGTCCCCGCTGCTACCTTTGCACAGAGGCCATGCTTCTCTGGGGTCTGCTCCCACCCAGTGATGGAGCATGACAAGGATACAAAGTCAGACCCACTCTTGGGAGACACAGGACTCCTCTGATGGCCATCTTTGGCTTGAGGACGCCTGGACAGCTTTGCCAAACCTTCCTCAGGTTGCATGGCAGTCTAGGATGCTTCCATTTGACCTTTCTTCTCTCTCCATCATTTGGGGTCCAACTTACATCCTGGTCTGATGGCTCACCAGGTTTCTCTCGTTCCCTCTCCATTTTCCCTCACAAAGGAAATTCTCCTAATAAAATTCTCCCATGTTTAATCCCACCTTGGTGTTTGCTTCTTAGAGAATTTGGACTAACAGACCTCTTAAAGAGCACCTATTTACATCACAAGGAATACAGGTGTAACATAGAGAAACTAAGGGTCAACCCATCAAGGACATTCAAGACTGAAGGAAGGAGTTGTGAACCCCATACTTCTATCCCTATTTCCCTCCTTCCTTCCATCCATCCATCCATCAATCCATTTCTCCATCCATCCATCCATCCATCCACCCACCCACTCATCTATCCATCCATCCATCCATCCATCCATCCATCCATCCCTCCATCCCTCCACCCACCCACCCACCCACCCACTCATCTCTCCAACCATCCATCCATCCATCCATTCCTCCATCCATCCATCCATCCACCCACCCACCCACCCACTCATCTCTCCATCCATCCATCCATCCATCCATCCATCCATCCACCCACCCACTCATCTCTCCATCCATCCATCCATCCATCCATCCATCCATCCATCCATTCCTCCATCCATCCATCCATCCACCCACCCACCCACTCATCTCTCCATCCATCCATCCATCCATCCATCCATCCATCCATCCATTCATCCATCCATCCATCCATCCATCCATCCATCCACCCACCCACTCATCTCTCCATCCATCCATCCATCCATCCATCCATCCATCCATCCATCCACCAATCTACCCATTTCTCCACCCACCCAGCCCCCAAAGCAGCCAGGCACTATGGTGGGATGCTGGGCAAGTCACTGAAGTCCTTGACTGTGAAGCTACCAGCTTCTCAGGCTGCCCTGTCATCCCAGTGAAGGCCAAAAAGAGATTGAGGAAGAAGCACAATTTTCTCCCTGTTGGAAAGGGACTCTGTCATCTGAGTTGATTCCCACTCAGATGAGACAAAAATATATCCTACGGCTGCACACATTTTCTTCATTGAGAACAATCTCATTTAAATCTTGGCTCTGTGCCCAAAGAGATGCCTGCAAGACACTCTTCTTCCAGCACATGTCCAACCAGGCTGACAGCCCAGGAAGGATGCTATTTTGTAAAGTGAGGCTGAAGGAGTGTCAAGTATCAGGCAGTCACAGTTAATAATGGGAAAGTGAGGAAGGGGAGGAAAGTAACAGTTGCCAGGCTCCTGCTCTGTTCCAGGACTGTAGCTTGCAGCACCTTGTTTAACCCCCCCCCCCCCCCCCCCATAGCAACCTTTAGGATAGGTTTTACGGATGAGAAGACTGAGGCTCACAAAGGCAAAAACAATCTGCCTAAAAGGTGAACCTGGGGAAGTACAAGTGAGGGTACAGGGTAGGGCAGGGCTGTCCATTCTGAGCCTGGGCTCCTTTACATTCCCAACGCAGGCTCTGAGGCTGGGCCCCGGGTGCTGCAGGTAAAAAACAGGCTCAATCCAGACTAGATGTCAGGGGCTTGCTAATGAGAGCTCAAAGCATACACTTTCAAAAGGGAAGCTGGATCCCCCTTGAGGATCTCTGTCTGCACAGCTAGGGGACTGAGGATGAGGGGTAAAACTCCAAATGCTTTTTAAAGCTATTACAATCATGCCCTCTCCTGCAGGAGGAGACAGTTCAAGGCATTGGCAGTGTGAGCTCCAGTGTATCTTGTCCAGTTGCTGAGTGGCTGCAGTGGTGAGGGTGCAGTAAGGTTGAGATCCACATGCAGTCTCCCCAACACCTGGAGGCCCACGGGTGGATTCTGCAAACTCAAGACCACCAAAAGCAACACCGATATAAAAGTGTCTGTGCAGAAGTGAGGACTAGAAGAGGATAAGTCAGGGCAGTGGATGGCGGGGGGGGGGGGGGCGGTATTTCTTTAGAAAAAAGTCTTTAGGTTTTAAAATGAAGACATTTAAACCCAGTGACAGGGAGGGAGGCTTGCTGAAATCAACCCCACCTTTGGGTCTTGGCCAATGTAGGTTCCTGTGTCAGGAATGATCTCCACCCCAGGGCTGTCTGCCAATGCCTCGCTCGTCTTCAGGGCCCCGCTGAAAGGCCAGCCCCTCCATTGAGCCTGATTTCATGTCTGATGGCAGCCACCAAGAGATGCAAAACTCTGAAATGAGGACCTCATGCTCCTCCCCGTGCTTGCAAAGCAACCCTTCTGTCCACTGCCTCCCCCCACCAACTCCCTCCTTCCATCCTTCATGGCTTGGCTTAAATGTGGCCTCCTCCTGCTGTCCACTGTCATGGGTCCTTTATGATTCTTTTCCTCAACTTCTTGTTTTCTTCTTGGATCCCTCACCCTCAGCCCCACACAGAGCCCTGAGTCTTTCTTAGTATACACGCCTATGCACATAGTAGGTGCAGATTTGAACAGCACAGCCATTCTGGGAGAATCTCAGATGCTTCCTGATTCTACAGTGAGTGTGATTCTAATAAATGTCAGTACAGACCACTGATAGAAACTAAGTGTGGTCCAACTATATTAAGAGGACTGGGGAGGGACAGGTGGGTGAAGGGGGCCTAAGAGAGCTAAATATTCACCCACCATGAGAGGACATCAATAGACGATGACTAAAATGGATAACCCAAGAAATAGCTATATACAAACAATTTCAAAATGTGGAGATGAGCAAAAGAGACAGCTAGAAGTGTGGGAAGTAGTTGGCTCTGGGGAGCTGGAATCAGGGGAGAGAAGGGTGGGCATGGGATTGGTACTTCTCATTATAAGCCTTTTAATACTCTTTGATTTTTTAATTATGTGCATGTATTACTTTAATAAAAGTAAAAATTAAAAAAAGCGAAAAGTGCAAAAGAAACAGAATCCCATTGTGAATTGTACCGCTCCTCTGATCCTTCCAAGTAACATGCTCTAAAATCAGAGCACAGCATCAAGGCAAACAGATTTCGCACAGAAACGAGTAATGGAGGCATAATGTAAACAGATGTCAATTGCATTCAGCACAATAATGGCTTTTAGATATTAAAATTCTGGGGGGAATAGTTCACTAAATGAAGCAGGACAATGAGGAACTCCCAGGGTTGCTACCTTGCACAACAGAACAGAGTGGTCCTGCCTGGGGCCTTCTTGCTGGTGTAAGTCAAGCCCCTCTCTCCTCTCATTGTGGTGCCTCATTGAGATCTTCTGGACCCTGAGTGTCTATCCTCATTTTGAAAACAAGGGGCAACACTAAACAGATGGATCCACTAGAGGGAAAAGAGAAAACACAGACCAGGCCATTCATTCATGTGTTCAGTGAAAGATGAATTAACATCTACTATGTGCCAGGCATGGCTTAAAGTGCTGGGTATAAAATAGTGACCCACAGGGACGAAAATCCCCCTTCTTCTTGGCACTTGCATTCTAGCAGGGAGTGGGGGGTGAGGCAGAGAATGAAAAAGATAAATCAGTAGGAGACCCCCTAAGTGAGATGGTGTTAAATGCTACAGAGAAAGAGTGGGAGGGACAGGAAGTACAGGGGAGACATGTCTGCAAAGCCTGAAGGCCATTAGAAAGCCAGCCATGTAGATGTCCGGGGAAAGAGGGCCAGAAAGTACAAAAGCCTAGAGGCAGGAGCACAGCTGGCATGGCCAAGGATAGAATGACTGAAATAGGTTGGAAGGGGAGAACAGAGGACAAGAGGTGAGAGAGGTAACTGGATGGTCTGCTTCACTACCCAATGCACATTCATTCCCAGGGAGGCCCTGTCCATAAGTCAGTGGTGTGCTGGTAAACATTTAAAAACTGCCTTAAAAAATACCTGATTCAGTGCGCCTGGGTGGCTCAGTTGGTTAAGCATCCGACTTTGCCTCAGGTCATGATCTCACAGTTTGTGGATTTGAACCCCACGTTAGGCTCTGTGCTGACAGCTCAGAGCCTGGAGCCTGCTTTGGATTCTGTGTCTCCCTCTCTCTCTGCACTCTCCCTCAACCTCCTGCTCGTGCTCTGTCTCTCTCTGTCTCTCAAAAATGAATGAACGTTAATGATCTATAGCATTTGCTGACTTCTGAGGTGATGTCACTGAATGCAGAGTTGGGAGGGGGTGAGCACATCCAGCCCCAGCGCCAGCTCCCTGCTGCCTGAGCAGGGCCCTTGATCCTTCAATGCTGCAGAGATTTGAGGAGGCCCACCCACCCTCAGGGTCCTTCACTTAAATGCCTTGGACAAGGTCCTTCTCATATTTTCAGCTTTGTGCATTGAAATACAACCCATTTGGGACCCCATTTCTAAGTGAATTACCCATAAAACTCCGCACAGTGTCACGCAGCTGCCAAGTTTATTGCACCTTCAGTCCTCACACTTGTTCTAGGCATTTATGATGTTCTTTCCTGGCTCTTTGCACGTTCTTTCTCAACATTCAGATCTTGTCTCAAATGTGTGTTTCTGAGAGTCCTGATCACTCTTGTGCCCATCCCCCATTACTCTCTTCACATCACCCTTAATAATTTTCTCACAGCCCTTATCACTGAATTAAATTACCTCCCACCTACCTACCTTATATGTGTGTCTATCTATCTGTCTATCTATTTGTCTATCTAGCTATCTAGCTATCTATCTACCTACCTATCCATCCATCCATCCACCCGTCTATCTATTTTCTATCTATCTATCTATCTATCTATCATCTATCTACCTACCTACCTACCTATCCATCCATCCATCCACCCGTCTATCTACCTTCCTACCTACCTACCTACCCATCCATCCATCTACCCATCTATCTATCTATCTATCTATCTATCTATCTATCTATCTACCTACCTACCTACCTACCTACCTATCCATCCATCCATCCACCCGTCTATCTATCTATCTATCTATCTATCTATCTATCTATCTATCCATCCATCCATCCACCCATCTATCTATCTACCTACCTACCTATCCATCCATCCATCCATCCATCCACCCATCTATCTATCTATCTATCTATCTATCTATCTATCTATCTACCTACCTACCTATCCATCCATCCATCCATCCACCCATCTATCTATCTATCTATCTATCTATCTATCTATCTATCCATCCATCCATCCATCCATCCACCCATCTATCTACCTACCTACCTACCTATCCATCCATCCATCCATCCATCCATCCATCCATCCACCCATCTATCTATCTATCTATCTACCTACCTACCTACCTACCTACCTACCTACCTACCTACCTATCCATCCATCCATCCATCCATCCACCCATCTATCTATCTATCTATCTATCTATCTATCTATCTATCTATCTATGTATCTACCTACCTACCTACCTACCTATCCATCCATCCATCCACCCGTCTATCTATCTATCTATCTATCTATCTATCTATCTATCTATCTAATCTATCTATCTATCTATCTATCTATCTATCTATCTATCCATCGATCCATCCACCCGTCTATCTATCTATCTATCTATCTATCTATCTATCTATCTATCTATACATCTATACATCTATCTATCTATCTATCTATCTATCTATCTATCTACCTACCTATCTATCCATCCATCCATCCATCCACCCGTCTATCTATCTATCTATCTATCTATCTATCTATCTACCTACCTACCTACCTATCTATCCATCCATCCATCCACCCGTCTATCTATCTATCTATCTATCTATCTATCTATCTATCTATCTATCTACCTACCTATCCATCCATCCATCCATCCATCCACCCACCTATCCATCTATCTATCTATCTATCTATCTATCTATCTATCTATCTATCTATCCATCCATCCATCCACCCGTCTATCTACCTACCTACCTACCTACCTACCTACCTACCTATCCATCCATCCATCCACCCGTCTATCTATCTATCTATCTATCTATCTATCTATCTATCTATCTATCTACCTACCTACCTATCCATCCATCCATCCATCCATCCATCCATCCACCCACCTATCCATCTATCTATCTATCTATCTATCTATCTATCTATCTATCTATCCATCCATCCACCCGTCTGTCTATCTATCTATCTATCTATCTATCTATCTATCTATCTACCTACCTACCTACCTACCTACCTACCTACCTATCCATCCATCCATCCACCCGTCTGTTTATCTATCTATCTATCTATCTATCTATCTATCTATCTATCCATCCATCCATCCACCCGTCTATCTATCTACCTACCTACCTACCTACCTACCTATCCATCCATCCATCCACCCGTCTATCTATCTATCTAGCTATCTATCTATCTACCTACCTACCTACCTATCCATCCATCCATCCATCCATCCACCCATCCATGCATCCATCGATCCACACCTGTTACCGTATCAAAGGGACCATGGTCTCTGGTATGTGCCATCCTGCTATTGCTACATCCATTCCACATTCCTAGATAGTGTCTGGTGCACAGAAAGAATGCATTTAATAAATATGAGTCCATGACCCTCTAACACCCACAATAAACAAGACACCAAATGTAGGGATTTGGAGGATGTGTCCCCACCAAAGACTACTGAGGCACATGGTGGACAAGAGACAAGGTACCAAAAGGAAGCTCCAGGCTAAATGACCAGGCAGGTGTGGCTCTTTTTACCTGGATGAGGGTTGGAATTTCCAGCTTGAGGGCAGCCTACGGTCAAATGGCAACCCTTATTTAATATATTTCAGAAAACTGGGGCGCCTGGGTGGCTCAGTTGGTTAAGCATCCGACTTCAGCTCAGGCCATGATCTCATGGTTTGTGAGTTCAAGCCCCGCATCAGGCTCTGTGCTGATAGCTCAGAGCCTGGAGCCCATTTTGGATTCTGTGTCTCCCTCTCTCTGCCCCTCCTCCACTCACGCTCTGTCTGTCTCTCTCTCTCTATGAAAAATAAGTAAACATTAAAAAAAATTTAAAAATACATTTCAGGAAATCACATCCTGAGCCCTTCTGTCACCCACCATGAATGGTGAGAGTAATTTTAGCAGGTGGTTTCCAGCATTATCTCTTCTCGGCATCGGGAAAGACTCCAATCTCAAGTTCAAGTTTGAGAGAAATGTAATGTGCTTGTTAAATGTCTCTCCTCCTTGCACCTGTATTCCCACAGATGTGGGTCCTGGAAAGGTGGACAACAGGGTGCAAATGTTCAAAAAGGCAAGAGCATCTTGTGATTAGGAAGAAAAGGCCAAAATGAGACGATTTGCTAGCAATTCTGTGTATGATTCGATCCCCCATCCCAGACTTTCCAGTGCCCAGCCATCTAATCATTTCAACGGCTATTATTTAAATAAAGGAAATAATTGACCTCTACAGAGGAGGGTACTCAAATCAGCAATCACTGTGAAAGCCCTCTTGCAGACTCAATTAAGAACCAAAAGGGATTCTTAGTTGGAAGCAGCCAATGAGAACCACACAGTGTGAGGGAAAATCAGTTTTCTGGGATGCCAGGTGGTAAGGAGGGTCAGAAAAACTAATGGGCTGGGGGGCGTGTTTGGAAACCCGGCTTGGCATCTGGCTAGAGCTCCTGGAGGAACTGACAAGGTACTGGCCAGGGCAGGAGGCAGGACAAAGACAATTTGGCTCCTCCTCCCTCGGAATTACTACAGCCCAGAGGAAATGAATGAGCGTGGGCAGGCTGGCTCCCCTCTCCTGTCTGTTCTGCAACCATGTAAGAGAGAAGCAGCCGATAACATGCCTCTACAATCCAGCTGTTCTCTTGCCTTTTTTTTACCCCTTCCTTTTCACACATTGAGCACCTACTCTCTGCTGGTCACCAAGGACACAGGGATGAGTAAAAGGCATAGAGTCCCTCTCTGAAAGATACCATAATTCTAGTGGGGAAAGAGACAGTAATAACAGCAACAAAGATCACCAACAGGGAAATAAAAACACAACCCGATAGATGGGATTATGAGCTCTGCACCAAATGCTGTCAGGAGAGGGAGGCAGGGAAGGACATCTTCGTGAAAGCTCCGTGAAAGTTGGGTTTTGAAGGATGAATAGGAGTTTTTCTGGTAATAACAATCATTTCAAGCTGACATTTATTAAGAACATGTTTTACTCTAGAGTTTTTTGAGTGCCTTTTGGCTATTATTTAACCTTTCAAACAATACCTAGCATTTATTGAATGCTTACTCTATGCCAGACACTGTTCGAAGCATCTACTACTCTCATTTAACCTTCAGGATGACTCACTGTGCCTCCTTATCCCCAGAATGCAGGCAGTGAGGGCAGGGAACGTGGGGGTGGGGAGGACTTGTCCAAAGTCTCTCAGCCAGCAGAGGGGTAGGGCTAAGATGTGAACCAAGGCAGACCAATTCAATGACCGTGGAGCTCACCACTACCTTCAAGGATTTCTTTTCACAAAATTCTTCTTCCGTGCATTTGAAGAAGAATATGGAGGAAATGCTCAGCATTAGCGCCCTAAGGTGGTGGAAGAGGGTGGGTTTGGAAAACACACCTGCAGCTGGAGAGTTTCTCCCCTGGGTTGACCTGAAGCCTGAATTCCCACCATGCCCCTGGTAGGAGTTGATCAAGGGCAGTGTGGGCAGCTGTCCATCTCTCCTCTCCTTGAATTTAGGTGGGTAAAGTGCAGACCCTGAGCAGGTTGAAGAGTCAGGACCCTAAGCCTGCGTACAATCGAGGAAGGGGATCAAGAGGGGAGCCTGGGAAGGACCACTCTGGAACATAATTGAGCGTAATCTTGTAAAGTCAAACACAAGAGGTGAGTTATGGGTGTTCTGGGTAACTAACCGGGATAGTGTGGTTCTTTCTCTCAAGCTGAGATGTGGACTTTCCAGTTCACTGTATACCCCGAAACCCAGAAATGTCAGTCCTAGCTATAAACCCAAGAGACCTTCCAGAAGCCATGGATTCGAAGCACCAGTGTTTATAATATGTAATTATTTCGAGATCTATAAACATGAGATGAGACAAAAAAAATAAGCAAAGAAATGATAAAGACAACACTCAGGACAACACTATGTGCTTAGATCAGTTGACTTGGGAGGGGGAAGAACCCACAGGTGGTCTCAGCAAGGTTGGTCACCATCTTGTTCATCCCCCTGAGGGTGTTTCTCAGAGGGGTGGTGGGTCTGTGGGTGCCATTTACAAAAACTATACTTTAAAATGTTCAAAATCATTAATAGACTCTGTTATCTTCATTAAACATGATATGATGCAGAATTTTAAAAGAAGTAATGCCGTGGGAATCCATGCTGAGACCATCTTCCCACCATAGTTTAGTGGAGTGGGGGAAGGGCGGAAAGGGCAGACCTTGTTCACGTCTCAGGGATGCTCAGCAGATAAAGAGCCCCAGACCGAGGCCAGAAAGAGGAGGCAGGTCTGGCTGTGGGCTCTGCCCTGGGGAGAAAAGCTGAATGAGGCAGAGCTTCATTTAAGCCCAACGAAGCTTCAGAATTGGGATTAAGAACAGGAAGTTCTAGACGTCCAAGTTCTGTAGACCGACGTGGGGCTCTAACTCACAAACCGTGAGATCATGACCTGAGCCGAAGTCGGATGCTTAACTGACTGAGCCACCCAGGCGCCCCATAGGATGGGCATTTAAAATGAATTAATGTCACACACCCACCTGCTTAGGACAAACCTCTTTAACACCTGCTTACCGAAACAGCTTTAACTGAACACAGAAACGCACAGAACCATTTGGGAATCTACTCTTTTTTATAGGGTGGCCCAGCTGAAAGTCTTCTCAAGCAGAAAATCATTTACAATGGAAGAACACCCCAAACCAGCACTTTAAGACCTACCAATCCAGACTCAGTATTATAACAAGAGCCATTATTATATCTTCATCATATAACTAATAATAATAGTAACTAATAATGACAATTCTACTAGATTCTAAGTTCCATGAGGGTAGAGATTGTTGACTGTTTCTTTTCCGTTCCTGTATTTCCTGTGCCTGGCAGAAGGTACTCAATAAATTGGAATGAACGATAATAAATTTTAAATGATGACTTCTATCACATTTGCATGGTTTTCAAGACATTTTCATGTATATTATCACATTCCCCTAAATAGTATATGTCATAGACAAAGGGCAGGGAAAGAGGAGGTCAAAGATGCTACCTGGAAGGACAGGACAGATTTTTTTGAGTGGAAGTAAGGGAGTCATGACTGACAGCATTCTCCTCCTAGACACCGGGCTGCTGGTAAACCCAAACTCCAGGCTATGACCTGAATGGGGCCATCACCCACTGTTTGTTAAATGCATAACTCACCAAAGCCACGAAGCAGTAACATGCTTGCTCCAGGGGTCTCTTAGCAAGGGTTCTGGGGACATTGCCCCAACCTCTTGGTTACTGCTCACTTTCATCCCAGGTGTCCATGCATCAAGAAGACTTTATTAACCACCCACTGAATGGGGTGAGGAAGAGAGAACTGCCTCATAGGCAGACATGAAAAGTGGAGCCCATATATATGATGGCCAGGGGCCGGGAGGGGTTGAAGAATGAATATACCAGCTCCCTTACTCTCCAACTGGGCTACCCGAGGTGTGTGCCCCACCCTGTCTCCCAGAAATCCCTAAGCAGGATGGACCCCAGTTTCCCATAGTGGTATCTACTCAACAAAGTTCCCTGTGTTGGCCTCTTTCTCTCCTCTCCCTTTCCTTGTCTCACTCCCCTCCACTCCCACCAGTGCTCCCTGAGACTCCCTCATCCCCCTAAGGAGAAAGTGCTTACAAACGTCTCTGATTCTGGGATATCCCAGTCTAAGACAGTGGGCAGAGTGGACACCTGCTCTTCTGCCTACTCAGCACTCATGCCCCCTTCTTCTGGAACCTTCTGCCACTCTCATCCTGTGGTCTGGTTGGTTGGGCTGACTCCATCCCTGAAACCCAAGGGTGGGCACTTGATTCACACATCCCACTGGCTTCCCTGAGTGTCTAAACCAGGGGTTAGCAAATGCTTTCTGTAAAGGGCCAGATAGTAAATGGCCTTGTGAGCCATGGAGGTCACCCCATTGTAGCTCAACAGCAGCTTTAGATGACACATAAACAAATAAGCACGGCCATGTCCCAGTAAGCCTTTATGGACACCGAAATTTCAGTTTCATATAATTTTCACATGCCATGATACGCTGTTCTTTTGACTTTTTTTCCCCCAAACACTTAAAGGTGTAAAAAGCACTCTTGGTTTGTGGACCACACAAAAACAGATGGTGGGTCTGGTCTAGACCCTAGATTGATGACCAAAGCTGAGTCAATCAAAGATAGTGACCATCGGCCACAGGACATGGACTGAAAATGTTGGGGAAAAGGCACCCTCTTGCTGTTGAAGCCACTAAGCTATAAGAACGTGCTTTGGACATTCCAGGGGTATCATGGGAGAGATTCTGCTTAAGAACGAAGCCCATATGTACAGGAGAGCCAATCCCAGAGATAGAGAGAGAGAGACAGAGACAGAGACTAAGACAGAGAGGGAATATTAAGTCCTGATGACATCTTTTGAGAACCAGGATCCAGCCATACCTGAAGCCAATCACTCTTGGATTTTCACAGTCAAGAACCAATAAATTACTTTGCTCTTGCTTGTGTCTATTTGAGTTGGTTTTCCGTCACTTATAACCCAGAGTCTTGAATAGCACAGTGGGGATTTCAGAGGAGGTCTCCCAGGGGAAGTAAAACGAGAGGTAGTCTTGAAGGACAGGGAAAGGTAGTCTGTGTCTCAACAAAGTTCTTGTCACTTTCCTGTCTCACTTTCCTATTCAGCGGGCAGAACACTCTGTTAATTCAGAGTCCAGATGGCGATCTATCCATATTTTTGTAAAACCTTGGACGTAAGGCTCAATACTTCTTGTCATACTGAGAGCGCTAACAAGCCGTGATATGTTGGACAGAATAAATCAATGCCTTCATGGCGGCACACTGACTAGGCTGCTGAGAAGCTGAACAGAAAGCAACGCACAGGGCCTGGGTTCCCGCTTTATGCAACGCAAGGAGACTTTAGCGTTTTTATTAAGCACAGAAGTAACCGATGATGTTGGCTGGGATCTGCCAGGTGCAGAGGGAGGAGGGTGAGGGAAGGGGAGCAGGAAGGGGTTCAGGAGGGAGGAGCTGCATTAACACAGGAGGAGTCCAGACAGCGACAGGCGAAGAATGAGGCAGCGGTGGGGGGATGGGGGGAGCACCACCTGACAGTTTATCTACCGGAGCATAACAGCACCTCAATTTCTTCTTTGTCTCCGCTCACTTTGCAGGTCCCTGGGGTGGGCACCTGACTCAGGCCTGCGAATTAAAGCACAGCATCCCTTGGCCTCAAAGGTCAGCTCAGGGTTGGCCATGTCACCTACGATGAGCTCCTCCTGGGACCTCTCCTTGAACGACCGCTCTTTTATCTGGGAGCTAAGGTTCACAGAACATAAGTCCAGAACTCCTGATGGCCTCTTGCTATGAGTCAGGGAGATCCTGTCTGAGAATGAAGATAACACGATGGAGAAAGAGTCTAGAGAGAGGCAGCCTCATGATGACATCATTTGAACCTCCGGATCCAGCTGTGCCTGAAGCCAACTATTGGGTTTTTGAATAACACGCACCAATAACAACCCTCTCTCATCTTTTTTTTAATTAGACATTTCCTCCCACATAACCCAGTCTTGACTAATGCAGCCAGAAAGAAGGCTCACATGCTGGCCAATGTCACTCTTATCTGCCTCTGACTAACCAGGGGCTGGGGCAGGCGTGGCCTTTAAGGTAAAGCCTAAGACTTAGGTTGGTTCATAAGGCTCTCCAGGATCTGCTGTCTTCCTGTCTTTCCAGGCTCGTTTTCGGCATTCTGGCTACACTGGCCTCGTCCCATCTCTGCAAACGGGTCTCACCTCTTCCTCCACTGAGACCATCACTCGTGCCTTTCTCTCTGCCTGCAACACTCCCTTCCTCCCACCTGCTCCTCACACATCCACCTTCCCACCCCACCCCAACACACACACATACACGCACACGGAACAAGGTGGCAAGCGCTTATCTCTTATTCTTGGCTTAGAAGTCACTTTCCCCAGAAAGTTCTTAGCGATGCCCTCCATCCCTGTTACTCTAGTCCTAAATAATTCTGTACTTCCTCTCATTTCCTACCACAATTTCTAGCATCCACTAGGCACTGATTCCATATGTGTTGAATGAACGAATGAATGAGTGAGTGAATGAATGAACAAAAAGCAACAAACTCATCTGTAGTTCCACTATGGATGCCCTTCGTGGTTCAAAGGGACTTGGGACAGTCAAAACACCATTAGTTGTCTATTCAGTTTCCCAGCTCTCCTCTTCTTTCTTGCTAACAGAAACCCTGCTTGTTCAGAGTGACAGCCTCAGCCTAGAAGAGGGACGGTGACTGGCCTAAGCCAACCGATATATCCTGTTCCCCACTTTCCCAGCTTCTCTTGCGGCAAATGTGGCCACATGATTCTACCCTGGCCAATGAGACATAAGTAGAAGTCTCCTCAGGGCTCTCCTGATAAAAAAGAACAGGGGTGCCTGGGTGGCTCAGCCAGTTAGGTACCCGACTTCAGCTCAGGTCACCACCTCACGGTTCCTGAGTTCAAGCCCCGCATCGGGCTCTCTGCTGTCAGCACAGAGTCCATTTCGGATCCTCTGTCCCACTCTCTCTGCCTCTCTCTAACTCATGCTTGATCTCTCTTTCTCAAACATAAATAAACATTAAAAAAGGGGGGGGGGCGCCTGGGTGGCGCAGTCGGTTAAGCGTCCGACTTCAGCCAGGTCACGATCTCGCGGTCCGTGAGTTCGAGCCCCGCGTCAGGCTCTGGGCTGACAGCTCAGAGCCTGGAGCCTGTTTCAGATTCTGTGTCTCCCTCTCTCTCTGCCCCTCCCCCGTTCATGCTCTGTCTCTCTCTCTCTGTCCCAAAAATAAAATAAAAAAACATTAAAAAAAAAAAAATTTAAAAAAGGGGGGGGGGCAAATGTTGCTGTCACTACCTCTTCTGCCCTCTTCCTGCCTGAAATGCAAATGTGGTGCCTGGAGCATCAGCAGCCATTTTGCGACCATGAAGTAACAAACCACCAACCTCTGGATGGCGACTCAGAAAGATTGAAAGAGGCTGGGCTCTTGATTCTGCTGTTGAGATGATGCACCAGGCCGGTTCTACCGACCACTGGATTTCTTATTTGGTGGAAAACAAAACCAGGCCCCACAGTTTAAGCTGCTTTCAGTCGGGTTTCAGTAACCTTAAGCTGAAAGCATTTGAAAGGGATGTGGCATCGTCATCTTTGGGGGTAGCTTATAATTGTCAGGTTGGCTGCCCCAGAGTTCAGGACTCAATCTTGCTGGTTCTGAGAGTCTGCTTCACAGAGGAATCACTCCCAGAGCTCCTGTACCCCCGTCTCAGGCCAGGAAGGATCTAATTACCCAGTGATTGTAGTAATTATTCCATCCAATTGATCTGTAATCACTGTAATTCCTAAACACAGTTTCCCATTAATAATTTGCAATGTATTTATTGTTTATGCTCAAATAAAATAGGCTGATAATAAGACTATTGAGATGCAATCCCCAGGGTCCTGAATATTTACAAAGCACAGCGGTACATGTTTTAACTGTAACAATGTATGTTTTTTTCCTCCTTCTAAAGAGAAAGTGTTTGCTCATAGAGAACTCAATTATCAGAATTCTGGCCTGCAAGTTCCCTGAACGGTGACGAGGTAGCCCATTCTGGGGATGACACAGAGTGTTCAGCGATTGGTTGCGGATGCCTGCATTGGGCAGGGGAGGGCTGAGGTGTGGCACGTGTGCTGGCATTTTCCACCTCTGGCTTACGCACTGCCCTTCTCTCTCCAGCCGCGTTTGTTTAATAATACCAACCTTCAGACAAGAAGTGGGTACAACCAACTTTTATGCAAACAGAGGAGGGATGAAAGGAACCCCAGCCTATTTCTGGGGCTTCCCATAATGATAGGTGAAACCCATCAAGATGGGGCCTCCCGTTCTATCTTAGGAAGGCCATCCTTCAAAGGGCTGGGGGCTCATAAACCCCATAAACATTCCTATTTATCACTCCCATGGTCAGATGGGTGTGTGCTCCAGAAAACAGAAGCTCGCAGGCAGAAGGACCCTGCCGGGTGGGCTCTTCACCAGCTTTTGGGGTTCGTCTCTAAAAGCTTCCCCTCTGGAATCCGCTCCACCGTCCAACTTCCTCTTGAATCCAACAGCCATTGCCTGAGCATTTTTACCTTCTGCCAGAGGCCCCGCATGAGGGCGAGGCCAAGTCCCCACACCCAGAGTGCTTAGAGCTCCCTCTCGAGTGTTCTCAGGCGGACCACCACCGCGGTCGGACCCCTGAGGCTGCCTCAGGGAAGGTTACATTTGACAACAGGTGCCTCGGACCTGGCTCACGGATCCCATCCTTTCCCGGGCGAGGGGAAAGGCCTAGGTGTGTAAAGATTTGCACACATTACTGTATTTAGCCTCACAGTGTTTGCAGTAGGCTGGGACTGAGTCCCACAGTACACATAAAGACAGCGAGGCTGGGGGTTGGGGGTGGTGTGCTTGGCAGCTGAGTCTGGGTTTAAACCCCACTTGGTCTGGCCCCAAGGCTTTATTCTCTTCCCTGCGCCACTTTGTCCCTCCGTGGGATTATATGCGTGTGATCAGAGTGAGGGGCACCCGCGCTATTTTTAACCCAGCTTCCCAGCCTGGCATGCCGACGGTAAAAGCAAACAGAACTGGGGTTCGTCCTTCAACAGGTGTGTGTTAGCAGTGAGGTGGGTGTGCCAAGGTCTGTAGAGACTGAGGTGAAAAAGACCCAGTCGCCGCCCCAGGGGAATTGACAGTCTTGCTGGAGAAACAGAGGGAAAAGATCCGACAAAACCACCCACGGGGGAGGGGAGAGGCCAAGGCGGGGGCCAGGGCTGGGGACGCGCGAAGCAGGGGGAGACACTCCTGGAGAACAGGGTATCTCATCCCCAAGGAGCAGCAAGGGAGCTCTGGAGAGGTTTCTGGAAATTGCAACCCAGCTGTCAGAGAGTGTTGGTGAAGGCAGTGCAGGCTGGGGGCGATTTCAGAAGCAGGCGATGACTCACCCTGTGTTTAACAGAAACTCTTTTTTCACGATACAAAATCCACGAAAATAAACCCATATGGCCAGCCTCGGAGCGCCTGACAATGAGGCAAGATCCTGCCCATTATGAGCATCAACGGATAATTGGAACGCGCCTATCGTCAGATGCTGGGAAATTTCCCCTTCTCTTCGTTCGTACCTTCTTTTGCAATCTGGGAATCTGAGAGGCACAATCACGGGAGGCTGCCGCAGAACTCTTCCACGTGGCTCCCGAAAGGCAGGGGGACCAGGGGGAAGCAGGGACCTGCTTTTTTGAGGACTTGAAACAGCCCAGGCTCTCAGCCCCTTCCTTGCTGTGTGGCCTCCGGTGAACTTTTGAACCTCTCAGATGTCATGACCGTCCATTCAGCTGTCCACTAATTCAAAGCTAAGAGCTAGAGACGCCCATGTGTCCTCCTAGAGGGCGTGGGCCGGAGAGACAGAGAACTAAACCCACAGTGACAAGTGACAGGTGCGGTCTGTGGTCACAGAGGCTGGGAGTGGAGAGGCAGGACAGGAAAGCCAGTCCTGGAGGATCAAGGATGCCCAGGATAAGGTCCACAGGATAGACGAGCAGGACCTGATCAAGCGATGAGGGCACAAAACGGCTTGGGGACTAAGCATACATGCCTTATCGATGGAGGACCTGTGTTCCAGTCCCAGTTCCGTGCCGTCCTGGCGGTGTGCCCTCGGGCAAGTCTCTCTCTGCCTCCGTTTGCTCCTCTGGGAGACGGGGTGATGACGAAAGCGGCTGGCTCATTGAGGTTTTGTGAGGATGACACGAGTTTCACGGCGAAGCACTTACACCCGGACACAGAGACTGTTCTGTTACACACGGCAGCTCGACGTATGTCTCATACACGCTTGTTTAAATACAGTCTAGGGACGGCACAAGGCTACTGAAAGAGCCCAGGGCGGGGAGGCACAAGAAAGGAGCAATGATGGCATTTTCTAGGAGAGCTGAAGGGACCTTCCAGGTGGAGACGGCAGAAGCTGGCTCAAGAGAGGAGTGCCAGAGCTATACCCTGGAGGGTCCTGAGCATCCCGGGTGCATCCCACGAGCCGGACTGTGCTCTCTGGCCCAGAGCCTCACAGCCTGATATACGCAACCCAGCCCTTCGAGATCCCTTGACTCAAAGGCAGTTCTTGCCTGATTTTGTTTTTTATTTTTTTTTAACGTTTTTATTTATTTTTGAGACACAGAGAAACAGAGCGTGAGCAGGGGAGGGGCAGAGAGAGAGGGAGACACAGAATCCGAAGCAGGCTCCCGGCTCTGAGCTGGCAGCACAGAGCCTGATGAGGGGCTCGAACTCACGGAGTGTGAGATCATGACCTGAGCTGAAGTTGGACCCTTAACCGACTGAGCCACCCAGGCGCCCCTGGAGTTGCTTGATTCTGCCGAAGACTGGAACCCTCCCTGTTTGGGCCTGGGCCTGGGCGGTGGTGAGGGCTCAGGGAGGGCTGCGGGCACTCCCAGGCGGCGGGCAAGAGTGTGCTCTCCACACACCTCCCAGGGGCACGGAATCCGGGCTTCCCGGCAGAGACAGGGACGAAGCTAAAGCGGCAGTGTGCCAACAGCTGGGTGGCCAGAGCCTCCCCGCAAAGCCCTTGCCCCGAAGTCTGCATCTCAACAGCCACACAAGGTGGACCTTGATGAAGAAACTTGGAGGGGAAAAAAAAAAAAGAAACCCTCACGTAGAGCCAAGCAAGGAATTCACTACCACCAAGAGTCACGCAACTGACACGCGGAACCAGACGTAAAAAGTCTGCGAGGACAAATGCCCAACGCTGTAGAGACTGCCTCCAGCATGAGAGGAGACAGCCCCCAGGCTGGATGAGGCGACGAGGGCAATGGCCATGGGCACGAGGAGTGCTGATGGAAACATTCTGGCACCGTTTGGAGGGCATGTCTTAGGCCCCTTCTTCCAGCGGCCTCGGTGTAATTTCCTCCCTGCCAGCCCGAGCTGCTCACACGACCGCTCCGTCATCCACCTTGGCTTGCGTGTGCCGGGGGACCTCCTGGGGTCTCCGTTCCTTCAGCTGCAGGCTAAAGCAGGGCAAACGGCACGTTTTTCCTAAAGACGACCGTCAGGCCCAACAGGCCATGTATTTTTATCGACAGTGTCTGCAGAGGAAGTTCATGTAAGCAGTGACCAAGCCTCCCTGTCCCTTGCCCTTCCCCCCGCCCCGTTCTTCCTGCCCTCCCCCCAGCCCCCAACCCACATAACCTTCCTGATCCTGGCTTCCATGTACTGTATTACCTGCCCCCAAACTTTATGAACAGTTCCTCTCTTTTCCTTTCTTCACGTGCCACAGTTGGCATACTGGTGAGATAATTCGTTGTGTCTTGCACTTCAGGACATTTAGCATCCTTGGCCACTACCTTCTAAGTGCCAGTTAGCTTCCCCAGGCTCGTGTCAACCAGAGCAGCTTTCCCCCCCCCCCCGGCCCCCCCGCCCCGCCCCCCATTCTAAATTCCAATTCCAAATACTTCCTATGGGCGTGGATACAGCATTTGTGTTAACCTTCTTAAAGCTCCATATTCTCCATGGGTTCACGGGAGCCATCACTGAGGTGTCCTCACAGACCCCCTGAGAACTCCCTTCCTCTGAAAATGGCACCCTCCCCTCCCAGAGGTGACCCTACAGCCCTGTTTGGCATGACTTCACCATGAAGCCCTGGGTTGACTGGCCGGGGGTTATCACCTGACTGAAGCCGGTGGCAATGGATTCTCTCTCCCAGGAGTTAGGAATTGGGGTTCGGAGCCTGGCCGTGGGCATCGGAGGAGATGGGGACTCGAGGGGTGTGGTGCCACGTGCAGGAGAGGCAGAGCTGCCTCCCCAGCCAGTGCTCTCCCGCACCCGTTCCTATGCACCAGCAAAACCCCCATTTTGTTTGGGAGGCCCGCTCTCTCAGGACCATGGGGTAATCCCATTCGTCCAGTTACTGAGTCGGAGACGAGCATGTGGCCCAGTTACAGCCAGCGAGGCCTGGGGGAGGACTGGGCAGGTCCTGGGAAGCAGACAGAAAAGAGACACCTGGGGAGGAGCAGTGTGCCCTCCTCAGATTCGCGCGGCCCTGTGCCCGTGGGGCCGCCATCTTGTTTGGGAAGGGAGCACACTAGTGACACAGCCAGCTACCGAGGCTGGCAGAGGGGAAAGACGGTAAAAGCCAGAGGCCTCAACATACCACAGAGCCTCGAAGTGAACCCACTGGGGCCACCCTAATTCAGGACTTCCTGTCATGTGGGCAAGGGCGTGTTTCTTACCGTGTGGGCGGGGTGAGTCAGTGTTAGGTTACTGAAAAGACATTGGAACTGATGTGCCAGGACAAGGACAAACGGCCCGGAGTCAGAGACCGCGGGTGGGGTGGCTTGGTTTCTCCTCGGCTCCCACCCCTCCCGCGGCCTGGAGGCCTACTTCCTCTTCGGATTCTGAGAAACCCGGTTCTTTCCAACAAAGCCTCCTCCATTGCGTGAGCACGCAGGGGCAGATCCTTTTGCTTAAAACCCAGAGAGTCTTGTCTTGGCGAAGACATCTTCCCCTCACTTTCTCTCTCTCCCGCTGCCTCCCCAATGTCACATCCTCATTGGTGCTCCAGCCCACAGAGCTAGCTGACACAGCTCCTGAATCCATGGGCTTTTCTGCCGGAAGATTCCACTGTGGCACCTCCACCTCCAAGGGTCACAGGTGAGACCCTTGCTCCCCGCTGCGCCATCTGGCTGGAATGAAAAAGCTTGTCTTCCTGGGCTGGGCCACCAGGGTGACGAATCGACGAAGGAAGCCAGAAGGGCAGGAGCCAAGACTCCACGCCTGTTGGAGGACACAATCTGAGAACTCCGGGAGAAAATCATTATTGAAAAAAACAAACAGAGGCTAGTTTGCTTTAGTGGCAGCAAATTGTTTGAACAAACTAAACCGTAGACGGGGAGACGGTCAATATTTCATGATGGAAGAGGCAACACGGTGTGGTGAAACACGTCCACTCCTCTGGAGCTGACAGCCCCGTTCAGGAGCCTGGGCTGTGCCGCTCGAGTGAGACCCTCCGCTCTCTGGCCCTGGGTATTCCCATCTGTGAAATAGGAGATTCAACTGGGGGACTGTATCATTCTTCCAGGACCGGCTTCAACGACAAAGATTAGCGTCTCACAGTCTGGAGGCTGGGAGTCTGAGATCAGGGTGTCAGCTGGGCCAGTTTCGTCCGACGCCTCCTTCCTTGGCGTGTGGACGGCCGTCTTCTCTCTTGGCCTTCTCTCTGGTCTTCTGTGCCTGTCTGTGTCCACATTTCTTCTTCTTCTTATCAAAATCCTCCTTCATTGCTTAAGCAACGCAGAGGCACGACACCAGTCATACTGGATCAGTGCCGACCCTAATGACCTTATTTTATGTAATTAGTCTTAATTAAGGACTTATCTCTAAATATAGCACATTCTGAGGCACCGGGAGCTAGTTTCAAGGTATGAGTTTCGGGGGAGACACGGCTCAGCCTGTAATAGCGACCTCTAAGGATCCTTCCAAGCTATAAACCCATCATCCATCAGTGTTTCTCCCAGTCTCTACTGATTTGGTCAATGGGGCTTCCGTTCTGCAGGCACTGAGATTCAGAATCATGATGAGATCATGTTGCCCCATTTTTATTTCTTCCCTTTCTCCCAAATGCCCATCCCAGAATAGACAACAGTCCTGCGGCATCCAGAACTCTCCGTCCTCAACGACATGATGCGGAAGTCCCTACTTATCCTGGGCTCACCTTGCCCCGTCCCTTCCCTCTGTCCATCTTGAGCATGTCCCTCCCCTGCATCAGACCTTCAGGGGCTCTTCTTCCAGGTCCCTCAAGGTCCTCCCCAGCCTGAACCCCACTGCTCCCCCATGAGAACTCTCTACCCCATTCAAACCAACCCATCATCATTCCCCAGACGTAACATGCACCTTCTCACCTCTGTTTTTTTTTTTTTCTTCCCCCAAGCTCAGAACGCCTCCCTTCCTGCAGCCCTAATCCTCCTCTTGAAATCCTATCCTCCAAGATCCAGTTCACAGACCACAGAGCCCACTTGGCCAGGCATTGCCAGCTTACTGTGGGCGAGAGTGGGAAACCCAACTTGATATTCGTGCCCTTGATTCACATGCTCCAGCTTAACTCAGGCAGCTGTGCAGCCCAGGACCGGGCTTTGCAGCTGGGAGAACAAACCCAGTCGTGGCACTGATGGGAGCCAGTGGAACACATCCCGTTCGCCATGGCTGCTTCCAGGCTGGCAGACAGACCCCGACTCTCAGGTGCCATGCCAGATGATGTGGCACTTGGCACTGGCAGATGGCTCCAAGAGCAGCGGCACTGACTTCGCTAAGTCACCCTTGAAAGCTCCAAGCCTCTGAGAGGGAACAATTAGGTGTAGTCCCTCCAACAGCAGTTCTTAGCTCAGTGGCCACAGCATCCTGTATGAGCTCGTTCAGGTGCAAAGTCATGAGCCCTGCCCCCTCCCGCTGGATCCGAATCTCTGGGGAGGGGGCTCGGGAAACTGTTTTCACAAGTTCTCCGGGTGATGCCTGAGCACATGAGGGTTGAGGAATCCCTGGGTTACGAAATGAGGTTACAGAGGAGGCAGGGTGGCGGGTGCTGGACCGTGGAAGGCCATGAAGAGAAGGCTGGGATCATCTTACATGTAGTGGGAAGTTGTTGGAGGGAGGGTCCACCAGGGTTCTCCGGAGAAACAGAACCAATAGCAGATATTCATTCATTCATTCCTTTGTTTCTTTAAAGGAATTGGCTCACACGATTGTGGGGGCTGTCGAGTCTCAAACTTGTGGGGTAGGCTGGAAACTCAGGCAGGTGTCGATGTTGTAGTCTTGGGTCCCAAGTCTATGGCATGGGTTGGCAGGCTGGAAACTCAGGCAGGACTTCTATGGTATAGTCTTAAGGCAGAATTCCTTCCTCCTTCGAGAAACCTCAGTTTTAAGTTTTGTTCTTAAGGCCTTCACTCATTAGATACCTTCAAAATCCCTCCGCAGAAACAGCTAGACCAGCGGTTGACCAAACAACTGGGCCACATAAATGTCACCATCTCGGAGGGCTCGTGCCAGCTCTTCTTGAGACCTGAGGATTTGGCTTTGTCTAGGGTACCACCAGGCCCCCTTACAATGACCTCCCAGTGATTTCAGATACATTGAATGAGTTCCGGACACTGCAGCCACATGTGCCCATCGCCATGACCTTGCAAGGTTTTTGTCTGCAGCTAGAAGCCCTCTCCCTCTGGGCAGAGGATGCGAGTCTATTTTCTTGGCCCCCCTTTGTGCTGGATATGTTTGGTTCATCCTGCAGCCTTTCTCAAAGCATCAGGAGGCTGGCCTGGAGGAAATGCATCAGTGGCCCTCCCTGATCTCTGGCTTCCAGTATGGTTTGGTCAATGGGAGACACCAGGAGGAGCCTGGAGGACGGGAGAGAGGGGCAGTCCCTTCACTGTTACGGGGGGTTGGCCTGCACGCCTTGAACTCTAAGCAGCAGCTTCGACTGGGCTGCCCCCCCATTCTGCACATGTAGACTATCCATGTTGTTGAGTGCTCTCTGCCCTTTGCCCCTTGAGCCCTAAAGGGGGTATTGGCTTCCTGCTGTGGCATCCCAGGGCACTGCACTGTCCCTGTGGGGTTCTCTAAATTGAAGCTGAAGCCTTGTCAACAGTCCTTTTATTGAACTTCGTTACCCCCAAGTTCATATGTGGAAGCCCCAATCCCCAATGTGATGGGTGTTAGGTGGTAAGGCCTTTGGGGGGTGATGAGGTCATGGGGGTGGAGCCTTGGTGAATGGGATTCGTGCCTTTATTGGAGGAGACAAGGGGATGATCTCTCTCTGCCATGTAAGGACACAAGGGGAAGGCAGCCATCCGCGAAGCAGGAAGAGGGCTCCCACCAGACACCGAATCTGCTGACACCTAGGTTATGGGACTGCCCAGCCTCCAGAACCGTGACACATAAATGTAGGCTGTGTAAGCCACCCCATCTATGTGGTTTTTGTTACTCTTCCCAAATCCCCGAGTTTGAGTGGGCCGACTGTTTTTGGCCATCTGACCGATACACTCATAGCCCACACAGGACTGGCCACCTAGTGATTGAATGGTGTGAACTACCTAAATCAAAAGAGGGAGAAAGACACAGAAGAGTCCAGCAGGCCAAGGAGCAAGAACCCCCCCACCCCCACCCCAAGCCCCAGCATTTTCAGCTAAGGGGCCGAGTCTTAACTCCCAAATACGTTATGCAAAAAAGCGCCAGGGAGCCATTAAGGTCGGGGGGCTTGGCGGGGCTGGGAGGAGAGGGATGTCGTCGGGTATGCAGGGGTTAAGCTTCCAGTGCAGCATGGCCAGCACGACCCACTTTGCGATTTTTCTGCCAAAAAATTTTAAATGAAACAGCTGTGTATGAGCAAAACTGCTGAGAACGGTTCCAGCTCCAAGCATGAATCTGAATCACTCATGTTCGGGATTTGATGGGCTGTGTAATTGCTCTAAACCCTATTATCTTCCCTAGCAGTTGTTGAAGTGTCATTAGGACACCTCAAATGAAAGGCTAAATTCTCCTATATACACAATTTTAATAATTACAGTGCTTTTTTTTTTTTTTTTTTTCTATTTCGAAATGTGAAGCTCTGCTCAAAAAGGGAGGTACCAGGATTACATAATTGCAGCACAGACTTCTGAAGCCAGCCTGGGATGTTATTAAATATATTTTTTTAACTTTCCCTGGATTTTCCTGACCAGTTAATCTTTTCTGATTGTTGTTTTCTATTCTACGCGGAACAGAAGAGAGCAGGGCATGATGGGTAACAGGAGTAGCCACAATCTGCAAACATTTACTGAGCACCTACTATGTGCCAGTCACCGCGTCAGGGCCGGGGAACATTCAGAATGGGCAAGCCCGAGGAAACCATTGCAATCTTTGTGTGATGTCACACAATCTTGTAGTTTATTTTCTTTTATGTCTCTGCTCTGCTACAGAGGGACGGCCTGCACGTAGAGTTGTATCTTGGTCATCTTTGTATCCAAAGTACGTGGCCCGGCTCAACCAGCGTTTCTTGAAAGACCGAGTGAGTGTTGGTGGAGTGACATGGAAGAGAAAGTACTGGATATTCTGGCCCAAGTAAATCAATGAACATCAGTGCACTGGTAATCAGCACTTTGCAGTCAGGGCATTGCAGGAAGTTACCAAGGTGCAGAAGAGGTACCCATTGGCCACTGGGTAGCTGTTGGAGCTTGGCCAAGTTACCTCTCTAAACCCCGGTTTCCCATTTATTTATTTACTTTTATTTATTTTTTCTACATGTATTTATTTTATTTTATTTTTTTTATTTTTTTTTATTTTTGGGACAGAGAGAGAGCGTGAACGGGGGAGGGGCAGAGAGAGAGGGAGACACAGAATCGGAAACAGGCTCCAGGCTCCGAGCCATCAGCCCAGAGCCTGACGCGGGGCTCGAACTCACGGACCGCGAGATCGTGACCTGGCTGAAGTCGGACGCTTAACCGACTGCGCCACCCAGGCGCCCCTACATGTATTTATTTTTGAGAGACAGCGCACAAGTGGGGGAGGGGCAGAGAGAGAAGGAGACACAGCATCCGAAGCAGGCTCCAGGCTCCGAGCTGTCAGCACAGAGCCCGAACCCATAAACCGCGAGATCATGACCTGAGCCGAAGTAGGATGCTCAACCGACTGAGCCCCCCAGGCGCGCACCCCCCTCCCCCCCCACCCCAGTTTCCCATTTAGAACACGAGAATGATACGATGTAAGTCTCACTGCTGGTTCCCTTGATGGCCACCCTTTGGTGTTAAAGCCAGTATAATCTCCTTTCCTTGAGTGTGGGCAGGACCTACAACTAACTTCTAACAACTATTATATGGTAAAGATGATGAGATGTCATCCTGTCACTGGATTATGATCAATCTATCTAGAAAGATATGTATGTATGTATGTATCATCTCTTATCTATCTATTGGTCTATCAATCATCTCTTGCTATATCTATGTGTCTATATCTTTTATCTAGTATTATATCTAGTATTTATTATCTGTTATTATATCTATATCTATTATCTACTCTTTATCATCTCTTTATCTCTCTCTCTCTCTGTGTCTGTGTGTATGTGTATATATCTATATATATATATGTATATATATATATATAGATATATCTAGTTATATCACCTTTCTATCTACATACACTTACCTACCGATACTAACCTACGTCTCTGCCTTGCTTGTACACACAGGAGAGACTCTTCTTGCTGGCTCCATAAAGTCAGCAGCCACGCTGAGGAAGTATGGCAGCTGAACTGTGGGTGGCCTCTAGAACTGCGACAGCTGACAGCCAGCAAAATGCCACTCACACAGCCACAAGGACGTCAATTGTGACCTGAGAGGTTTGGGAAGCAGGTTCTTCCACCGTCGAGCCTCCAGATGAGAATGCATCCAGGCCTCCGCCCTGACTGCAGCCTTCGGAGACCCTGGGCAGGGGACCCGGGTAAGGACTCCTGACTCCCAGGAACCGTGAAATAACAAATATGTATTCGTTTGCTCACTACCTTTGCAGCACTTTGCCATGTAGCAATAGATAACTAACGAGATAGCTGGCACGCAGAAGGTTCTGAGAGTTGGAGGTGAAGGAAAGCACAGGAAAACAGATCAGCAAAGCCTCTCGGACCGTCTCTCACCTCGCCACCCCCAAATCCTAACAGAAGAGGGCATCCCGAACGGCTCAGGGCTGCAACAACGTCAGCCTTGCTACGGTGCCTGGGTTTGGAACGAGACACATCACCCAAGAACGCTTCCTAGAAAGGCAGATGCCCCAAGTCGTGCGCACTCTGGGTTCACTCATCTCAATGCTGGCAGCCGCAGTGCTGGAGCTGAGAAGTGCTGGAGAAACGGCAGGACCCCCGTTATCTGCCCAGAACTAGGTTGACAATGCCAATAACGACGGGCTGTTAGCTTCCTCGTCACGGCCTGATGCAGGGACAGATGTGGAGCTGCGCAGAGCTCCCCAGCCTCCGCCAGGCAACGCAGTGGCCCTGGGTGGCGGAGCACAGGCTTCGCCATCTGCTTGGAAGATGGATGCAACCGCCCAGGTTTGTGGGCACAAAATGGGAGACGCGTGCCCGGCTTGTTTCCAGACTTACCTGATTGAATTTCAGCACCACGTCTGAGATGGCTCGGATTTCTCGGATTCATTCTGCCCTGCCCAAATCTGTAACGATTCATACTGATGTTTCGGTCTCTAGCTCTCCGTCATAGCCGAGGAAGCAAGCCCCGCTTCGCACGGCTGTTGGAAGACTTTATCATCGACATTATCGTCCGGAATGCTGCTAACAGATCGGACTGCACCAGAGGCAGGCCAGTGGCTTGACTATAGCATCTCATTTAACTTCCCCAACGCCCTGGGAGTTGGGTGCTCTAGATAACCCATACTACAGGTGGGTAAGCTGAGGCATGGAGAGGCCAAATGACTGGCAGTGTCACCACGTGAAGTGCTTCTGATAATACTCGGCACACAGAGGGACAGATCCCCTGCTCTCCCCTCCACGGACCCTGTTACACACGACTGTGGCATTTACCATTATCACGTGACCACCTTCCCAGTGACCTACACAGCCCCTCCCTTGTGATCTTGCTGCACAGGAAGCGTCTGAACAAGTTGCATCCCACCCATGGGATGCACTAAAAGCCCAGGCTGTAATCAGAACAGGCTCACGGGTGGGTGTGAAGTCCACTCAACCCCCCCCCCCCCACCTCACCCCTAATGCCCTCTGTTGCTGCCTGCTGGGCTGGAGACTTGCTCAGGGGCATTTCGGGAAGCTCCGGGAAGCTCTGGGCGTGCCCCGTGGGCCTGGGTGTGGGGGTGCTGATAGTCAGGCACCCAGTCCCTGCTCTGGAACAGGGCCGGGTGGGAGCCCTTGCAGGGTCTCTGCAGGACCGGGAGGCCAGTCTCCTGTCTGCCTTTGGTCAGAGCACGAGGCAGGGACTGGGAGCGGGGACCAACTGCAGACACAGCCTCCAGCATGTTGTCACATTCAACTAACTGTCTTCTGTGGCCACAGGAAGTCAGGCCAGATTTCCTTGAAATCCCAGGAAACTTTCCTTGGTGGACACCGGGGTGAACGGTCTGACACTGATTTTCACCCAATAGCAAATGTGCTCCATGACAGTGGACGGTGCCCACGCCTTGTTGACAGACAGCGATGTGAGATCCAGTCGACTGGGAGTCATGGTGATGCCCTGCCTGCCGCCCACCCCACCCCCCCCGCCCCAGCTCCTGGGGGGTGATCAGCCTGGTCCCACTAGGAGCTAGGAACTAGGGACTGAGTCTATCACGCACTGTTGACTTGCAAGGGAAGGAAGAGAACTTGGCTTCACTCCGTGCCTACTCTGCCCCGGACAACACTCCCAGCGAGCAAGGCATTATTTTTATTCCTCTCCGTTCCATTTATCCGTCACTGCAGGACCCATTGCCCCAGAACTGAGTGACTTGAAATAACGATCATTTATTCTGCTCGTGAGTCTGCAAGATGGGCACAGGGATGGCCTGTCTCTGCTCCACATGGCATGAACTGGGGCTAGAAGACCCACTTCCAAGAGAGCTCATGTGCACGGCTGCTAAGTAGATGGTGGCTGTCGGCTGGAGCTCCTCTCCATGTAGACCTCGCCGCGAGGCTGCTTGGGCTGCCTCCCCACAGGGCAGCTGAATTCCAAGAAGTCGGGGTGGAATCTACAAGGCTTTGCAGGTGACCCAGCCTCGGAGGTCCGAGACTTTAACGGCTACCACATTCTTTTGGCCCCTCAAGTCACGAAGACTAATCCAGATTCAAAGGGAGGGGGACTGGATTCCACTTCTCAGTGGGAGGAGTGGCAAAGAACCCTGCGGCCCGACTTACTCCACCACGCCCACTTTCCAGACGGAAAGACTGAGGTCTCCGAGACATTTAGCACTCCCCACAGGCAGCAGCTGGAAGGCAGCAGAGATCCGAGTTGGAACCCAGGTCTGCCTAAGGTCGGAACAAAAGCCCCTCCCACTTAACCAAGTTGTGCTTCAGACCCGCAAGCTAATGTAAATGGTGGGCTGGTTTCGTTAACAGGGTGTGCCTTCAGAAATAGGTCCAGAAAGACGATTAAAAACAAGGCCGTGTTTGGATTTCTTAAGACCATATGAGTTTTCCTAAGCATTCGGTTTCTTTTCCGAGAGCCAAGTTCAGTCAAAGATTTCATGGGCTAACACTTCGTCAGAACACAAAAAGCAGGCGATGTGGACTAGAAAAATAATTCCTGAATTTGTCCACATCTTCCTTCTCCCTGGCCAACGTTCTTGTCCCACTACCCCTCCACTGAAGAAGTTGGAGATATGTGGGTGCCCTGGGCCCCGGGAGGCTGTGTACCGTTCACTCAGCATGTGTACTGCACAAGGAGATCAGTGGAGAGTTGAAAAGGGTTGAGACTTAACCTGCACTCCTCTCCCCAAGCCTTGTGTCATGGCGTGGGACTGAGTCCGTCTGGAGTAAGGTAGGCATTTCCTATTTTGCTAAAGGTAGCTATGGAAGGTTAATCTGCCAGAGGAGACTAACAATGGGGCAAACTTCAAACCAATGCTATCTAAATTACCTCGAGGAGAGTCTGAACATCTCAAGGGAAAGGTAGAGAAGGAGAATGTGACAACTCTTCTAACATCTCAAGCATTTGTGCTCTAGCTACAAATTTGCATACTCTGCTCAGAAAAACGATTCTTCAGGCTTGGGACCACCTTCACGAGTGGGCAACTCAGAGATCATATATCCCTGGGGTATTTGCATGCCCTTTAAAGGTCTTGCCCTTCTTGCTGTGTGACCTTGGGCCGAGATTATAACATCTCAGGGCTTGTCACCTCTCCTGGGAAACCGGGATCATAATGATCATTATATCTAAGACAGTATTATTTCTAACACGCACCATTATTTTATGTATTACTAAGAAAACAAACCTGCCAATTAAACTGATGTGCCTTTGATGCTAAGATGTATCCTAATTTCAGAGGTAAACATGGAAGGAAAATGGGTCTTAGAATTGATGGCATTTAGGAAAATGGCTGGCCTCCCTATAAGATGTTGTGCAAAAAAAAAAAAAAAAAAAAAAGCTTTGTAAATTATAAAGTGCCAAAATTAATTCTTCTTAGACATATGCACTTTCAAAGGACTTCATCTTTAAGACTAATGTACTATTAGATCCTCCTAAGCCTTATATAATTGTTTTAATGTACTCACTTAAGTAGTTCAAAAAGCTGCATTTTTACAGTGCCTGAGTCTGAATTGCTTTTCTACATTTATAACATTCCCACCCTCTTATGATTTATTTGTGTAGAATCAACTTGTGAGTTTTCCCTTGAATGGGATTCAAGATCTGGGGCTTGATTTATAGTTCGAATTGACTAACATTTGGAAACAATGAACTGTGTTGTCTAAACACATAAATACCTCAAGAGAAAGCTGTAGCTAATTACTGGGAGGGAGGGGGATGGGAGAGGAAAACACCACAAAATCCTGTTCAGCCTCAGGGTGGGGGGCAGGGAGCACTCCTCGGGCCACGTTTCCCAGGCTGCTTTGAGGTTGGAAATGGCTGAGAGGTTTGGCCTTGCGGTTTCCCTCTGGAAAGAAAGAGAAATAGTCTGGAGGCCTTCAAAGAGCATTTGATCCGTAATTCTTCCAATCGGAAAAAAATCACAAGCTCTCCTGGGCCTTGGGCCTCCTCAGGTGCCAGGCTCTGACTTCTCGGCCCTTTGACCCCTCGGTGGGGGGGTGGGGGGTGGGTCACAGCCAGAAGGAGCCCCTCCAAGCCTCCCTCGTGTCTTTAGGGGGACAGCCTGGCGTCCCCAACACAAGCCACACCTTGGAATCAGACCAGAGTTTACGTCCTGCCTCTGTCACTTGTCAGCACTTTGCTACTGGACTTCTCTGCACCTCAGTTTCCTTATTTGTAAGGTGACGTGGAGCGGCTGTAGGGGGTAAGTGTCCGTCCAAGTGTCCCAAACAGAGCCCCTCAGTGACTCCCGTCGAGAACCCGCTCACGGACTCTCTGGCTCACATTCAGCTAATAGTTGCTGGCCCCTCCCCCGCTCCCCCAGCGTGCGGCAGGCAGTGTGGGGCTTGGGGACACTGCGACCAGGAAGACGGGTCTGGCCTCTGCTCCCACAGGACTTGAGAGTCTGGGGCTGGCAGCAGATCATGCGGCAGTAAGCAAACAAACATAGTAAGACATTCAGGGGGTGATGAGGGCCAGGGAGAGAAGAAAGCAAGGCACTGGGTGGTCAGGGAAGCCTGCCCACGAAGGTACCTCCAGGCCATGATCCCTCAGCCCTATGCTTCTCAACTGGGGGGGGGGGGTGACTCTACCCCCAGGTGGCGTGTGGCAATGTCTGGTGACGTTATTATTACAGGGTGGGGGTGGCTAATGGCACGCAGTAGGTGGAGGCCAGGGATGCTGCTAAAAATCCCACAGTGCACAGAACAGCCCCCACCCCACACAACCCCTCGGAGGATTAGCGGGCCCCCAATGTCAATAGTGCTGAGGCTGAGCAACCCTGATCGGCTCCATTACCCTGTGCTATGTTCTTTGCGCCGCTCAGCAGAGCTGATGGCCAGGAAAACCCCTCAGTGCAAGGGACCTACAGTGGGTGACGTTGGAGACCAGCCGCCCAGGCAGTGCCCCCTCCCATGGTGGGCGGGCATGCGACAATGCCTAGGGTACAGTCCCACCCCTCCTGGCCTAGGTTGTTCCAAGAAAGCTTCTGCTAACTAAAGAGCAAAAAAAAAAAAAAAAAAAAAAAATCGAACAACATAGGAATCCGGGGGTGGCCCTAGCCAGCTTTGGGGAAAATGGATTCAGGAACACTTCTATGCCACTTCCATGCGATCCAGTAACAGACTGTCCTGGTCCAGTAAGTGCACCCTCCCTGCACCCCGCGCCCCCCCCCCCCCCCCCCGTGCCAAGTTTCTGGGCCTACATACGGTGAAAGGAAAAGACCAGACGCAGGGAGAGATGCTGCCTCTAACAGGCACATAGGTGTAGCGGGAAGTGACAGCCGGCAGCCTGGCAGTGAGGGAGGATGCGGCCCATCACACAGAGCGAGCAAAAGAATTCAGAGAGCACAACGGTCCGGGGCCATTTGGACCCTGCAGGGAACCTCTGCGTTATACAACACTGAGACACGAGACAGTCAGGCCAGCTTGCACCGTTCCTGCCTCCCCACCGATACCCGCTCCCCCACCGCCACGCCATCAGGACTCTGATGGTGCTTGGGAGACAATATGCACAGCCCTAACGCTGTCTGAAACCAGCCACGGCCACTTCATTCTTCTTTGCCAGTGATTTGTTCTAGGGATGGTCGTGTGACCCTCTTCTAGTCAATAAGGAGGGGAAGTCGGCTTGAGAGCTTCTGGGGAAGATTTTCCTCTCTGACAAAGCAGAGGGCCACATGACCAGCACGTCCTTATTTTACCAGCACTCATTTTATTCCTGTTTGGGGAACGGGCTTGTAAGAAAGGATGTGATGCTTGGAGCTCTGGCAGCCATTTTGTGACTATCAGGGAAGGGGTTCCCCAACATGCTGAGGGTGGAAGGAAGGGAACATAGAAAGAATCTGGATCCTCAATGACAGTGCGGAGCCCTAAGCCAATTCTGCAACCTTAAGACTTTTTGTTATGTGAGAAATGAAATGGGGGTGCTTGGGTGGCTCAGTCGGTTAAGTGTCCAACTTCGGCTCAGATCACAATCTCACGGTTCGTGGGTTCAAACCCCGTGTCAGGCTCTGTGCTAATAGCTCGGAGCCTGGAGCCTGCTTCTGATTCTGTGTCTCCCTCTCTCTCTGCTCCTCCCCCACTTGTGCTCTGTCTCTCTCTCTCTCTCTCTCTCTCTTTCTCTTTCTCTCTCTCTCAAAAATAAACATTAAAAAAAAAAGAAATCAAATGCATTTATCATTGAAGCCTCTATTAGTTGGGCATTTTGTTACCTGTAACCCAAAGCATCCTAAATAATATGGTTTCTTTTTGTAATAATACCTCTCAGAAAATGTCCATCCCCGGAGGTTAACATTTTAAAAGATGCTCTCTCTAGAACGGACGAAGCATCAGTTATTTAAAAACCTCTTTACTCTGGAATGATGCCCTCTACCCCTGCGGTTTCCACAAAGTACAAAATGACTGTATTTAATTGCACGCAGAGTCATGTGATCTATGACATACATCACCTCTGCTTTCGCACGGTGACTTAATGCTCCTGATCTCCATTCGTGGGCCCAGAATCTCAATACTCGAAATGGCACTCCAAGCCGATTTCCTCCATAATCTCCTCATCTGTCGTCTGTCTCCATCCCCACCCCAGGTAGTACTGACTCGTTTGCCTGGTGAGCACACGATAAAGAGCTGAGCTTCCATGGCCGGCCCCTCCTTTCTCCTTCCTCTTTCGAGCGACCTGCTCACAGAAAGGGCACATTCTGCTCTGCTCCTCCACAAACTTAGGAGGGGAAGGGCAGCCTCCACCCCTGGGGGCAGGGGGACCTGCTTCAGGCCAGTGCTACCTGCATCTGGGTGGGGAAATATGTCTAATTAGGGAGCCCACCTGCCTTGCCTCATAGTCACACAATGGCTGCCAGAGCTCCAAGCATCACCTCCTTTCTAGCAAACCCACTGCCCAAACAGGAACAAAGGAGTGGTGGTAAAAAAAAAAAAAAAAAAAAAAAAAAAAAAAAAGGATTTTCTAGTCATGTGGCCCTCTGCTTTATCAGAGAGGAAAATCTTTCCTGGAAGCTGCCAAGCCAACTTACCCTCCTTATTGACCAGAACGAGGTCACATGACCATTCCTAGAACAAATCACTGGCAAAAGGAATGAAATGGCCATGGCTGATTTCAACTGTGACACAGGACACATTCTCCAATGTTATCTTTGTCCGAAACGAAGATGATATTTGGGTCTCACACTGTGTGACTGGGGTGAGTTCAGAGAATGGACCCTTCTGGTTCCTCTAGGCAGAAAAGTATTTACTACAGGATATTGATTATATTGTGTGATTATAGGAAGAGCCTAAGGAACACAGCTCTCAGGAATGAAATCCACACCAGGAAACTGCTACATCTTCTACGAGTCAGATGTTGGCAGCCCCAGGACTTTACCTTGGCCACAATCAGGAAGCTATCCCTTCCTCTGCTTGTCCTACAACCACACCACGCCTGCCAAGACTGCGGCCAGCTGGGCCCACTCCCAGGCCACTGCTAAAGCGACCACGGAGAAGTAGAAATAAAATGTTAAAACGAATTTTAAAAAATGGGGCGGCTGGCTGGCTCAGTCGGTTGAGCCTCTGACTTTGGCTCAGGTCGTGGTCTCCCGTCCGTGGGTTCGAGCCCCCTTGTCGGGCTTTGTGCTGACAGCTCAGAACCTGGCTCCTGCCTTGGATTCTGTGTCTCCCTCTCTCTCTGCCCCTCCCCTGCTCACGCTCTGTCTCTGTCTCTCAAAAAATAAAAATAAAACGCTAAAAAAAAAAAAAAATTGAAAGTGACCGCAGAGAAAGAAAGGACCTTAGATACATGCTTGCCTGCTGAAGTATAGAAGCAGCGGGCAGGCGTCTCTGCCTCCCTCCTACGTCCCAAACCACCCCTGAATTCGTCTGTGTAGTCAAAGCAGAACCACATGAAGAACTCTAGCTGCAAGGGAGTCCTAACACCGAGTTCCCAGCTTTCCCCCCTGCAGGACAGGTAGACCCAGGGGAATGGGATGGAGTGGTCCATGAACTTCTGTTCTCCACACCCATCTGCACAGTGGCCAGGGGCACAAATACAGAATCAGACTTCCTGGATTCAAACCCAGCTCTGCCACGTACAAGCCCAGCGACCTTTGGCATGCCACTGAACTCAGTGTGCATCAGTGTCTCCATCCATAAAATGGGGATAATAGTAGGACCTGCTTTATAGGATTGTTCTGAAGATTAGATGTTGCCTTTATTGAAACCCTTGCCGCTTGCTGTCATGAACTCAGAAACAGAACTGATTCAGGCAGGGAGGGAACCTGGGCACGTAGGACACCTAGAACTGTAGTCAGCACATTATAACTGCCACAGAAGCGTTTGCTATTCAGAAAATATTCTGAAACTTCAAAAGCTACTCCCCAGTGACAGCTTAAGATTAGAAGGGACAGGGGCACCTGGGTGGCTCAGTCGGTTGAGCATCCGACTTTGGCTCAGGTCATGATCTCGCGGTTCGTGAGTTCAAGCCCTGCATCGGGCTCGCTGCCGTCAGCACAGAGCCAGATTCAGATCCTCTGTCCCCGCCTCTCTCTCTCTCTCTGCACCCCCTGCTCGTGCTCTCTCTCTAGCTCTCAACAATGAAAATAAACATTAAAAAAAATCAGACACGGACAGCAGTGGTTAGAAGGGTGTGTGAGTGTGTTAGCTGTACAGATCAACAAAGAATTAAAGATGTCCAAATTCCTTAATGATAGCACTGTCAGGAAGCTTTGTGTTTTCTTGAATGCTGAGACAGTGAAGAAAATGGAAGGGAGGTCACGCCTGACCGTATGCTCTCTGACTCCCAAGGTTTTCCCTGCCAACTGGACTTGTGTCCGTTTTCTCCGAGGGCCATCCAGTTGAGGAGGCCCAAATGAGAAGGTGTCCACAGGGGATGGCTGGCTTCGAGCATAATTCAGTGTTCTGGCAGGGGGTTGGTCTGACAGCCGATGAAAACAAAATATAATTAAATGTCACCCAAAGGGAACATGGCAGGTCATCGGCTGACATGCCAAGCCGGTTGCCAAACTCCCTCCCACGGGATGCCAATCACGTGTGGCTGCCCCTCTGGGGTGATGTGGCCAAAAGGCACCGGCATCAGATGCTGACACGAAAGGAACAGTGTCTGGGGCGACTGGCGGAGGGGTGGTCACACCCTTGAGGGGCTGTGGGCTTTCTCCTTCGGGCCAGAGGGCCCACTAAGGGCTCTTCGTACGGTCTGGGGCTTGGGAAGAAAGAACATCGGGGGCCGTGCCCTCACATCCGTGTTCCTGTCTGGCTTCCAGAACTGGAATATCGAGATGAGAGATAACTCGCCTATTCCTCCTAAGAAAGACCATTCCAAATGACGGGGACCACCGAGTCCTTCCCGTGCAGTACGGGTGTGCTAATTGTTCTTCAATTGCATTATCTCACTAGGGTCAACGATGGTCCATTTTGTCCCAGCATCCATTCCCCTTTCCTGTGCAGTTATGGAATATTCCTTCCATCCCCCATCCCTGTCCCCCAAGCCCCACCAATCCAGCCAGGCACATGGGAGCCCGGGGACTCCGCTTCCCAGGATCCTTTGCAGCTAAGTTCTGCTGCGTGGCCCATTCCGGTCAGTGGAAAGCGGCTGGGACCAGCTTCCGAACGTGCAGATCACGCGGGTTTAGAGAATCTGCCTGTGCTTCCACGTCCCCCGTCTGTGGCTGCAAAGGGTGTGGAGGCAGCGTCACCCAATGGGTAAGTCCCCAATACTGAACAGAGCAACAAGGTAGAAGGAACCTGGGTCCCTCGACAAGCTCACGGGGCAGAGCTGCCCCCGGCCACCCTCTTCTAGGCTTTTACGAAAGAGAAAAATGCACTGGGAGCTCGTTCCCTGCCTTTCAGGCCTTTTTAAATAACACTTCAGCTGCGCCCTGACGAACACAAATTTGATCTTCGCAATAACCTCGCAAGATAGGTCTGATTGCCTCTCCGTTTTATCAAGGAGCACCCCAAGGTTCAGACAGGTTAAGCGGCTTGCCCACGGTCACAGCAGTATGAAATGGCAGGGCCGGGACGTGACTCCAAGTGTAGCTGTAACCAAAGCCTATGCCCTTACGTACTGCTCAGGGCTCTCGCTTCCCTCGGCAGTGCCTGTGCTGATGGCTCTTTCCCCACGTCTGCACATTTTAAGAAGTTGGGACCAAGAACCTGATATCCTCTCTTCAAAGAGAAAGGTTCTTTCCTCGGTAAATCTGAGTGTTGGGGACTTTGGGGGCTCAGGGTGTGATCAACTGGGGTGATGAGCTGACATCTGTTATTTTTGCCTCCAGTCCCCCATTCTGGTACAAGCACCCAGATTTTGCATGCGGAGGGGGCCTCCCCTGCACTCTTCATTCATGTTGCTCACGCTGGTTGACCCCACTGGGCCCGAGTTAGGCCGACGGGGCCCCATCGCGGACATTGGCGTTTTGGTGGAGAGACACGAACCTTTCAGGGCTAGAATTCACTCATTCCAGCAGCAAACCCCACAGGACTGTCCACAGGTCCCTGCTACCTGGAACCCCGTGCTGCCCCGAGTCCTGACCCTTCCGAGTCTTGCTCGTCAGCTCTTCCTCTGATGTGGAGACAGCTCTGTCACATCCTTCCTTCTGAGCAACCCTGTCTCTGCTCACATTTTTTCCAGGACTGGTCTTTCTTCCTTTCAAAGAGCCCGCCTGATAGAGCTGCTCTGAGCCCAAGGCAGAGGGGGATGGCTCAGACCACGTCCAAAGACGACACTGAGGTTTCCAAGCAAACAATCTGGGAGCCCCGGAGCTGGACTCAGAGGCCAGCGTCACTAGGTCGGGAGCTGGCGGGCCCAGGAAGGGGAACAGAGCCAGGGGGGAGTCCGGGGAGAAGACAGAGGACCAGGACTGACTGGGCGGGTGCACGACCGTTTATCTCGCTGGCTTCTGGGGTGTAGGTGAGTTCAGATAAAAGGCTCCATGTTCACTGGGGGACAGGATCTGCGTTGGTGCTCTGTGTCCTGGCACATGGACCAGGCCCAGAAGAAAGGCCACCAAGGCTTTTGCCTGCTGGCCACGCCCAGTGTCCCTGGAGCCCCGCTGTGGAGCGCTGGCCCACCCTGGAGCAGAGGGCAGCAGAGCGAGGCCCGGCAGCCTCTCTCCAGGCCCAGTGAGAGCAGCGCCCGGGGAAGCACGGTCATACAGCACTTGAGTACCTCTCTCCCCAGACGGAGCTGGATTGATGGGGCCCACTCGTGGCTCTGCTTCATTCCGGATGCAGAGACCCAGCTGGGGCATCATTCATGAAGGACAGCCCAAGCAACGGGCAGCTGGGCCCCCCAGCTCCTCCAGCCTTGCACCACTGGGGACCAGAAAGCGATGGCGGCTCTGGGACCTCGCTCCCTGGTCCTGTCTGCAGGGGCCTCCGACGCATGGACTTTCTGATCCTGAGTATCAGGCCCCCCCACCGCCCCCGCCGCCCCAGCACACCGTCAGGTCTGGTGCTGGCCAGAGGGCAGGGTTGCACATCAGTCACAGACACAGCAGGGGACGGCGGTGAATGGTCAGTGGGTCTGAGTCCCCCCTCTGCAGATCTCTGATGACGTGATCGAGGACACCCTGCTCCATTTCTCTGAGCCTCAGTTTCCTCCTCTGAAAAATGTCCTTCTCAGGACACTGTGTGGGTCAAGGGAGATCTCTAACACGGTATTTGCTGTGTGATTAGCCCTCCATAAATGGTGGCCACGGCCGCAGTATTAGGCATCGTAACACAAATGTCTTATTTTTCCCATAATCACTTTCACAATCACAAATCACATTCCATTTTCCCGACCACACCGGGAGGAGCGTGGGTCAGACGGCAATTGTTTCCATGTTAGCAGTGAGGGAATCAGGCCCTGAGGGGTCACGTGGCTTTCCTGACTGAGCCACCCAGGCGCCCCTGGAAGAGATCGTTTTAAAATGGAGGGTGTGACAGAGGGAGGCTCTGGAAGGGTCAGGAGAACAGCCCCCTTTAGTGCAAAGAAGGAGGCATTGAAGAGAGACCTTGCAGCAAGCCGTGTTGGTAAATTCATCACTGGTGTGTGACAGACAGAGCAGGCTGTCAGAACCTTCCCGATGAAGCCCGGGATATGATGAATGACTTGTCTTGAGCAGCCCATCCTTCTCCTCCTTCTCCCCCTCCCCCCCACTGGGAAATGGAGATTCTAGGGAGGACAGCCCATCCTAAATCACCATCCCTTCTCTTTCAGTTTCAGAGGGGCCCGGAATGCGCTAGGGTCAAGGACTCGGCTAATTTGTGAGCTGCACTGGGGGTGGAAGTCACCTGCAACTCTGCTGGCCCCTGTCTGCATCACGGCTCCTTGCAACACTGACAAGTAAGCTTGGCCCCAGACACACGAACGTGCTCCTGGTCTTGACTTCCAGAGAAAAACATTCCCAGAGGAGCCCGTTGAGGTATCGCGGAAAGAGAACCACAACGATGTGGAAACACCCCGAGACTGCTCCGTGTGGCGTTCGTGGACCGGCTGTCAAGGAGTTCCAGAATCGCCGCCCGGTTCCGCGGGCCGCAGCGGTTAGAATGTTTCTGATCTGATCGCCACGGCCCTTGCCTTATGGTCCTGTTTCCTCCCACACTTCCTTTTTTCAGATACAGAATTCATACACCATACAATTCCCCTTTTAAAAGCATACAATTCGGTGGTTTTTAGTATATTCGCAAGGCTGTGCAAACCGTCGCCACTATCGAATTCCAGAATATTTTCATCGTGCCAAGGAAATCCCCACCCATGAGCAGCCACACCCGTCTCCCCTCCCCCCGGCTCTGGCAACCACAGTTCTGCCTTCTGTCTCTACGGATTTGCCTGTTCCGTACATCCCGTATGCGCGAAGTCGCACGACACGGCGTTCTTTGTGGCTGCCTTCTGACAGCATCATGGTTTGAAGGCTCCAGCCCTTTTCGAGTTATGTGTCCATGTTTCACTCCTTTCTATGGCCGGGAAATATCCCACTGTATGGACATACCACACTTTGTTTGTCCTTTCCTCAGCTGATGGACGTCTGGGTTGTTTCCACCTTCTGGCTATTGAGAATTGCGCCGCTGTGACCGTTCGTGTACGAGGCCGTGTGGACGTCGGTTTTCGTTTCTCTCGTATATACACCGAGGAGTGGAATTGCTGGGTCATACGCGGTTCTTGGCATCAAGAGCATAAAAACCTTGCGACTTGACATACTGGGTCAGGAAGTATTTCTGGGCTGGGATTCTGGGCCACCCAAAATCCCTGCTGTCTTCCCGTCTGGCTCATCACGGAACTGCCATCCCACACGCAACACCCCAAGTCTTTCAGAAGCTATTAATACCCCGGGTTGAGATCCCACGGCACGAGATCTCTAGGTGCACGCATAGATGATCTGACAATGCCTCCGTAATTCAGTACCAGAAACACGTCAGATACTTAGAACTTCGGTACGGCCTTTGGGGACATCCATTATCTAACGCTGGTTTTATCGGTCGCACGAAGATATGAAGATACAACAAGGGAGAGGAAGTCTGGGGTCTCCAAGGCTTCCTGTGAAATACCGTGTAAGATTCCAGCAATGAGACTAAATTATACATTACACATATATTTTATTTAGTTAGAACCTCCTTTTCAAAAAGATGTTTTTCGGGGGCCTCCGGATAAAAGTCAAAGCCGCTCATTAATTACATCCTGAGTCCCACCGTCACATGAGGAGTTTTGTTTTCTTGACATTGACTTGATCTGATTAAGTTAATGGTCCCCTTTTTGCAGAGCTGGCTCTGGCCAGGCCCACTTCTGATCATTTTAACAACCCGGCTGGGTCCTCTAAAAATTAAATGGAAGTTAGCCTCGGACCTGGAGGTACTTTTCCATTCATTTGCTGCTGGACCACGTCAATATTCTAAAGAGGTTTCGGGTGTTACTCCTTTTTGAATAATTTATCATCGGTAATGAAAGCTTTAAAAATTGGCTAACATGAAAGCAAAACAGTCATTCCCACAGGTGTCTCCAACGAAGCCTTTCTGGGCAAAAGTGATGAAAACACCCCATTTCAGCTTCTGCAACCCCCAGGCAATTCGGCTGGTGGAGTTCACCTCACCCTGCCGGGTAGTCACTGCACATGTGCTCTGAACGCACAGTGCATGAGTCAGACATAAAGCCGTGGTACAAGGGTGTAGCAGGCAGGACAGGCGAGGTTATACTGCCGTAACAAACAAGCCCACTACAGTCAGGCGTTTTGTTACTCATGTATTTATTTATTTTTAATTTTAATTTTGTTTCTGAGAGAGAGAGAGAGAGAGAGAGAGAGAGAGAGACAGAGTGCAAGCGGGGGAGGAGCAGAGAGAGAGGGAGACACAGAATCCGAAGCAGGCTCCGGGCTCCGAGCCGTCCGCACGGAGCCCGACGCGGGGCTCGAACCCACGAACCGTGAGATCACGATCTGAGCCGAAGTCAGACGCTTAACCGACTGAGCCTCCCAGGGCGCCCCCAAAGTCAGAGGTTTTAAATGAGCATTTATTTCTTCCTGCATTTCTTACCGGCCTTACCCTGACAAAGGAAGTAGAGCTCACCTGCTAAGACTACTGATTTCTGGATGGAGAGCAGGGTGTTTGCTGATGCACTTTGAAAAGCTGCTTGGACGCTCTGCTACTTGATTATCTGCCGCGTTATAAGCAGAGGGCTTCATGAGATAGTGAGCTCTCCGGCAACGTAAAGAGAGGAACTGTGTTTTCTACGTCTCCTTTGGCGTTGGTGCTTCGCCACAGGGCCATGCGTGGAGCAGGTGATCAAACTGTGTCCAAGGCAGCAGAGCACAGACAGAGGTCACGCTCATGGGTGCAAATGCTGCTTCCGGCGCTCCTGGGCTGTGTGACTCAGACAGTCTTCTTAACTTCTCTGTGCCTCAGTTTCCTCATCTATGAGGTGGGGAAATGGTGTAGTCTGGTAGATATAATAAAGGTGACTGAATTACTGCCTGTTAAGCACCTACAAGAAACCCTGCAACATCACGGGCACCACGTTATCGGCCAATAAATAAATGAGAATCGGCATCTTTTGAACGTTGACTAAGGATTATGTTATCCTCCCAGCAGCTCAACACAACAGGCATAGTATGGTGACCATTTTGCAGATAAGGAAACTGAGGCTTGAGGGCTAACTGGCCCGGGGTCTGATGACTCACGGAAGATGATCTGAGCCCCAGTTGGAAGCCAGGTATTCCTGACTCCACGGCAGACACTCTGCCTCGAAGCTACGGAACCTCTATTTGCAGAAAAACTGAAAAAGGCTTCGGTGAGCAACAATGGTGCCCCTCTCTCTTGAGCTGATGTTTCGTAAACTCCACACTCTGTCTTCATTCAGTCCGCTAACATTCTGGCTTCCAACATGCTTCCCAATCCTCTCACGCCCATCCTTTTTTGTAGACTCCCGTCTCCTGGAATGGGTTCTAGGGTGCACTGCATCGTTCTCCCCTTGGCATTCCTCCAACAAAACAGTTCAAAACGGCACCACCCTCTCCCTTTCCACCCCCCCTGCTTCACTCAAGTGGCTGTCCAGTGACACGTCCACACAGAGAATTCACACCTCCTGAAACCCATGACGCCCTCTTGACAATCTTCTGCCCACAGTGGACCCGGAAGCTGCATACTGAGCCAACTTGCATCCTGCTTCTCTCTGCTGCAGTCGTGCTTTGGAGAAAAGGGCAGGTCATGCCCTCTCTCCAAGCCTCTTTTTTCTTTCTGTCAAGTTTGTCTTTCTTAAGCTCGCTCCTTCAGGTGACAGGGGGTGAGGACTCCTCACGTTACGCAAAAGGCAGTTCTTTGAGGAAGCAACCAATGGGGAGACGCTTCCATGGTGCCGTGCTTGCTAAGGGGGGGAGGGACAGTTATCTTCCAAAATGAGGGCAACGTGCGGAGCCCAGGCGAACTGGACACTTCTGTGTCCCTTTGCAACAGCAATGCACCCACCGCAGAGCTCTCGAGCAGATTCTGGGCTGCTGGAAGAATTGTCAGTTACCCCGTCTTTACGTCTAGGATGCCAGGCTCTGTTCTAGGGACTACACACTAGAGCTGCACAGGACAAGGTCCCTGTACCGACGGAGCTCCCACCAGGTGGGTGGACTGAGATGTGCTTGTCCATGGGCTGGGCTGGATGTAGCACAAGGACTCGGGCCTCATTAAGATGTGAGCCTTGAGTCTGAAGAATGGAGGGGGCCTGAGCTCTGGCGGGGGAAAGTCAAGGGCGGGGGAGGAGACGGGTGCCTGAGAAGATCATGCACAGGCCAGGGCCAACCTTGACTTGAGGCATATGGCACGTATGTGCAGGAACGACACCCAGAGTTTGGTCCACGGGAGGGCAGAACTCAGAGAGACAGAAGGCACCAGAACAAGCGATGGAGGCTGGAAAGGAGCTGATCTGGCATTTCCAATCAGAGACAGACAGAGTGCAGGTGGGAACAGAGGAGAGGTGGGGCCCACAGAGAAGTGGACAGATTTTCTCCCTTGAGGAGCTCACCACGAGTGGAGGTGGGGGAGAACGGGTAATAAACCAACAAGGAAACCTATACTGTACAAGGTAGAAAGAAATATAAGGTAGGCTGGGTGGGGGGGGCGATAAAGAACGGGATGCCAGTGAAGCCTTCCTATTTCAGCCCAGGTTTTCTGAAAGGTGACATCTGAGCAGAGACCTGAGTGATGGGAGAACGAGGAGAGGCACAGACAGCATGTGCAAAGGCCCCATGGGAGGACAATGCCTGGCATGTCGCAGGAATGCTGGCAGAGAATGAGCACGGGGACGAGTGGCCGGAGATGAGGGCAGGGGGGTAGGTGGGAACCAGACCCCAGAGGGCAGCCGGAGGGAAAGAAGTTGGGCAAATTTAGGTTACATTTTTGTGGAGGTTCTGATGGATCGCAGAGACGGTGAACACTGAGGGTGCCACGAAGCCCGAATTTGAAAATAAACTTAACTGCAGGGAGGGCAGCAAGGCTGTGGCTGGAAGAGTATAAAAGGCTTTTGACCCAATCACTAAGGGCCAGATGAGCACCTACTCTGCGCCCTGCCGCTGGGCCTGTGTCGGTTCCCAGCCTGCTGGGAGTCCCCGGGCGGTGGGTACGCACACCCCCTCACAGTGTTATCCGTGTGCGCGCTGGTTCTCATTCTCTGAAGGCCTACGGGGCAGGTGCTGCCGGGGTGGTGCAGCCAGTCCCTGGCCCCTTGGAGCTGACTGTGCCCGTCTCATCCTGGCTCCGTAGTTCGGGACGTCAAGTCAGTGGCGAAAGTATCTACGCCATGGAAATCGGGGATCGCCGTAAGCAGCCTCCCCTCCCCCGTCCCGGAGAGAGCTGGTGCTTACGCACTGAGCAGCACAACACGGGCTACACCCACTTGGCCGAGGAGGGCACCCAGCCCCAAGCCCAGGGACCCCCTGCCTTTTGTCGGTTTGCAGAGGATCCCAGTAGCGGACAATCCAGAGGCATTCCACTTTGGATGCCACGGAATTTTCAAGGCTTTCCGTGCCTCTTTTGGTTCCTGACTGGGTCTGGTTGAGATCAAGGCCTGAAATCCCTTGTGGGCTTTCTTGCCATGAAGGGGGCGATCCCCCGGCTGACCCCTGAAGGCTACGAGGGGGCACCTAGAAAACCCCGTTGGGGAGCAGGGGGAACCGCGCCGGGCTGCATCTGTTGGAGCCGGGAGACGAAAGCAGGGAAGCGGAGGTTCAGGGTGAGAGTCCGTAAATGCCACCTACGTAATTGCTGGTGAGCAAAAAGTCGGGCCCCGTGGTATTCCTTTTGATTACGCCGAAAAATCCAATCCAGTTTTTTTTTTCTCACTTCCTCGGGTGGAGGCTGTGGGCTGTGCGGGTTCACGGGGCGCTGAGCGGGGAGGGGGCGGCCTGCTTGTTTGCCCGGGGGGCTGCCCAGGGCTCCCTTCTACCCAAAGTTCTCACCGGCTTCAAATATAAACTGGGCTCTCTCCTGACCTGTCTTGAGCCACAGAGGGCAAGGAAGGCTCCCAGGAGGAAGAATAAGAGCACGTATTTATTGAGCACTTACTGTGTGCCGTGCACTCTATATACACACACAGACCCACGCATGTATTGCCCACAACACCCTGTGACTGGATACGCTCACTACACTCCTGTCCATCTTACAGCCGTGTGAACAGGTACAGAGAGAGCTTAAGTCACTTGTTTGAGGTCACACAGCCAATAGGTGGTAGGCCTGGGGTTTGAACCCAGCTGATACGGCTCCAGACTCCCAACCCCGAACAACTAAACTGCATGGGACGGCGGTGGGTGGGTGCAGAGGTGAGCCACGAGGCACTAGGAAATGCTCTGAATGTAGTATAGTATTTCCTCAGAGGAAAGTGGGAAAATGTCGCGGCTCCTTTCAGACCTTTCCGATCCAACAAGGCAGGGCGACCTCCCCCCGCCAAGCCCAGACTGCACCACCAAGGCCTCAGTTGCTGCCCTTCCCACTTCTGGCTGGGGCCACCACGGTGTTCCCTGGAGGTCCCTCCCTCCAGCCTCACCTCCCCCGCATTTCTGCAGGGGGGTGTCCACGCCCATCCCTCATATTGCGGGAAGCTGTCAACAGCCCCACGGCCTGGGCACAGCACACAGACCCAGCTGGCCGGACCCCCGTGGCCCCCCCGGCCACTTTCCCAGCAGAATCGCACCGACCATGTCCCACGTGCCCGTCCTCGAATGCACACTGCTCTCCTTGCCTCCATGCCTTTGCATATGCTGTTCCCTGTGCTTGGAATGCTCCTTTCCAGTTTCTGCACCTGCCGGTTCTTCATGATGCTAGCAAGGCTCCTCTCCTTTTGGAGACACCCTGACCGCCAGGGGGAGGTAAGAGGCCCTCTGGGTCCCCACAAAACTCCTCCACCTCGTTGTGTCTGCCTGCCTACTGGGCTGTGAGAGTCTTTGCGGGGCAGGGGCACTGTCTCGCGCAGTTTCCTTCCCTTAACACCCAGCAGGGTATCTGGCACACAGTGGGTGCTCAATAAATAACCACTGAAGAGATGAACGGATGAATGAGTGGCTGGCCACCTGTGAGTCATCTATCCTTTCAACCAGGTAGCGATTCTGACTCCTGTCCTACATCTGACAGCCAAAGGCAGCAGCCCTGTGCTTTGGGGGTGGGCAGGGGTGAGGATGGGCATTTGAAGATGAGACTCAGGAGGGGCATCAAAGGGGCCGGAGGCGGCGTTTTGAAAGTACAGCCGCAGTTGGGACAATCCAAGTCCCCGCAGCACTGACCGAGGTCACACGGGCTGATGCGGCCGTTCCTCCGGAAAGGCGAATCCCGCCCCCCAGGCCCAGGGACCACGGCAACGACAACAATCCGCAGCCCCCTCCACGGGATCAAATGCGTGGATGAGGGGAAGCTGTGTGTGTGCAGAGATTAAAGGCTGGCGGTGAGCTGCTTCCGTCCTGGCGGGTCAGGCAAGCGTGGCCTGCAGGCCTGGGAACCGCGGTCCGGTGGCAGGATGGATTAGGCCTCGGATGTTCCGGAAGCTTGCCCAGCTTCTTAACCACCTCTTGCTTTCTTCTTCTCCCGGGGACTGAGCCCGCACTGGCGTCCTCAGTGGAGTCCCAGGTGCCCCCCCCCCCGACCCCCTGCAGCATTGCTGGGTGCTTTGTGGGCAAGTGGAGGGAGGTGACAGAAGATGGGAGGTGTGTCCAGTGAACAGGGTGACGTTCCTTGGTCAGATCCCCTCCAATAGCGGTTTAGAAGTCATGCGGATGCTAAGAGGTACAGCATGTTGGCTCATTAGCCCAGCAGAGCTGACGAGGGGCCTTTTCTGTGGTGGCACCAACGGGCTAACGGACAAGTGTGCAAAGAGTTATCTGCGGATGAGGCTCAGAGTGGCATTTTGGGACAGAAGAAGGAGCAAGTGGACCGGTTTCTGACGTGCATGTGTCACCCACGAAGGCTTCTAGCCACCCTCCCTCCCCCCCCCCCCCCCCGCCCTTACCTGGGCTCCCCAGCCAGCGGGAAGATGTCCCCACCCCCTCGTTCTTCGTGACGCTAAGTCAAGGTTCACAATGTGCGCTCTGGCTCCCGGGTAATGAAATCTTAATAAGCCGCGCTGGGGAGAAAGGCTGTCCAAACAGATTAACGGTGATGGGACAGAGTTCAAAGAGGGATCGCTTTCGATGATTTAGATGCATCTCCGGGCCGTTTCGAGAGCTGGGCTCTGTGTTAAGCACGTGGTGGGCAAGAGAGGAAGTGGGGGTAAGACAGGGCAAGACTGGGGAGCTGAGGGCTCAGGACGGATGGGATGCAGCCTGCCCCTCCCCCAGGGGCGTCGCGACCCCTGACAGCTCTGGGAAACCATCGCATCCGGGTTTGGATCATGACACCCGTGATTCCCCAACGAGAGAACTGCCGTATTCTTAAAGTTAACAATGAGCCCTTTACTTTTTTAGGATGCTGTAAATGTCCCGGAATCAGACAGCTGTCGTGGTTGCACCACCTTGTGAATATCCTAAAAACCACTGAATTATACACTTTAAAACGGCCAGTCTCATGCTATGTGAATTACATCACACACACACACACACACACACACACACACACGTAGAAAAAGCCCCTTTATCCCATACCCCACTCTGGGTCAGGAAATTCAAGGAACACCATGATGTGGCAACTCAGTTACAGGAGACCACATTCCACAAAGGGAAACAAATCAAAGAATCCTTTGGAAAATAGTGGACAGGAGCTGTCATCTAATGGGTACTGGGAGCACGCGTCAGCCGAGGGATAAGCTTCAATTGCACAAACATATTCACTGTATGCCAGCTACTGTCTAGACTTTAGGGGCACCAGAAAGATGAAGAGCCCAGGACCTTAGCCCGCAGAGGAAGAATGGCAAATAAGACGAGAGAACAAATAACCCAGGAGGGAGGGCACAACGTGCCAGGAGCAGTGAGACAGGCTCTGGAGGGTTATTTTTTTTATTTTAATTTTAATTTTTTTATTTTTGAGACAGAGAGAGCAAATGAGGGAGGGGCAGAGAGAGAGGAAGACAGAATTTCAAGCAGGCTCTGCGCTGTCAGCGCAAGACCCCGATGCAGGGCTTGAACCCATGAACCGTTGAGTTCATGACCTGAGCGTAAGTCCAGAGTTGGGCGCCGAACTGTCTGAGCCACCCGGGCGCCCCTCTGTGGGTTTATTTTTAAGGAGGGGCAAGGTCCCATCTGGTCACAGGGACCCGGGACTGAGATGGGCTTTGAAGGACGGGAGCATCCTAGTCAGTGGAAATGCTTCAGATGGAAGGACCAGCAGGAGCAAAGGCACAGTGGCTGGAAAATACAAGGGGTTGAAATTTGCCTGCAAAGGAGGGTGTGCGGAAGGCGGTGGAGGAAAGTGGGTCTGCAACGCCGAGCAGGGCCTTGCGTTTGAGCAGATGGGAAGGGGGTGGGTTTGGTGTGTTTCAGGTCCTCTCCTGGGGAGAGGCGTATCCTTCCCTGCCTTGAGGGTGGTTCTGGTTCTAAGTAGTGAGGCAGGCAAGGTTTGCTTTGGGGAACCCCCCTGCACCCCCATCCACCAGATTCCTGGCCCCTTCCTGCCCACAAGGTGCTCAGCTCTGGTAGACGTGCCCCCTGGAAGATACTCAGTGAGATCATTAGGTGAGATGATGAACGAATGAACTGACAAATGAACGAATGAATGAATGCTCCTGGCACGGAAGCCGCTCATCTCCAGATCCATAACCTGACCAGTGTCTCATTCTTTCAGGACTCTGCCAGGACGGAGCCAGGTGAAGGCACTGCAGGAAATTCACGATGACCCGCACAGGGAAGATGGTGACATTTGTACACTAATCGCCGTATCCATGGTTTTAGTTGCCCGTGGTCAACCGTGGTCTGGAAGCAGATGACCCTCCTTCTGACATAGTGTCAGCTCAGTCATAGCCTAACGCTACGTCACAAACCCTATGTGATTCGCCTCATTGTTTTTAATTTGTTTTTTTTCAACGTTTATTTATTTTTGAGACAGAGAGAGACAGAACGTGAACGGGGGAGGGTCAGAGAGAGGGGGAGACGCAGAATCCAAAGCAGGTTCCAGGCTCCGAGCCGTCAGCGCAGAGCCCAATGGGGGGCTCGAACCCACGGACCGTGAGATCATGACCTGAGCTGAAGTAGGACCCTTAACCGACTGAGCCACCCAGGCACCCCGCTTTTTTTAAAAAAAATTTTTAACGTTTATTTTTGAGAGAAAGAGACAGAGCGTGAGGGGGAGAGGGACAGAGAAAGAGGGAGACACAGAATTGGAAGCAGGCTCCAGGCTCTGAGTTGTCAGCACAGAGCCCAATGCGGGGCTCGAACTCACGAACCGTGAGATCCATGGCCTGAGCTGACGTCGGACGCTCAACCGACTGAGCCACCCTGGAGCCCCCTGATTCGCCTCATTTTAACTCCTCATGTAGGCGCTGAATCATCGCCCATCATCACAAGAAGGGTGAGTACAGCAACACTCAGATACTTTGAGAGAGAGGCCACATCCACATGATGTTTATTATGGTCTATTGTTACAACTGTTCTATTTCGTTATCAGCTATCATTGGTAATCCCTTACTGTGCCTCATTTATAAGTTAAAAACCATCACAGGTATGTGTGTGTAGGAAAATAAATAGTCTGTAGAGGGTGGAGTGCTCTCCGTGGCTTCAGGTATCCACTGGGGGCCTTGGAACCTTTCTACCACAAATGAGTTGGTTGTGTGTGTGTGTGGGGGGGGGGCGGACTATAAGTCAATTCTCTGTTGGAAATCTTAACCCAAGGGATTCTGCAGGTGGCATCTCATGCATTGGGTGTGCTGGGCAGAAGTACCTGTCCACGCGCCTCGGACCACACCGCTGCCCTTCCTCGGCTCGACCTGCCCACAAGTTCAATTATCTTAAGATGCTGCGGTTGTAGGGGGCGCCTGGATGGTTCAGTGAGTTAAGCATCCCACTCTTGATGTGGACTCAGGTCATGATCTCACGGTTCGTAGGCTCGAGCCCTGCGTTGGGCTCCGTGCTGACAGTGCAGAGCCTGCTTGGGATTCTCTCTGCCCCTCCCCCGCTTGTGGTGGCTGTCTCTCAAAAATCAATACACTTAAACAAACAAACAAAAAAAGGCAATGCAGTTGCAGAAGAGAAGCCATCTCCAGCCTGGCAGGTGAGCATTGGCAGGAATGGACCCATCACGGGCAGGCCTCTGCATCATACCCTTTAACGGGGGGGGGGGTCCTCGGGGGGGGCTTGGGGTTTACTGTGTCTCTGGGCATCTTATATTCATGCAGACAGGTGATGGCCATGTGAGCCTCATCACTCTCACAGCCTGACGTATGGAAAAGAAGCCTTGTACGTGTTTGCGGTGCATCAATCTTCCTGGACAGAGGCCACTGCTCGAGTTCCGTGAGCTGCCACCCCAAGAATTCAATTTACCCATCTCAGCTTCCCCGGAGCGCTCCTTAGTATCTGTGGTTAATCACAATTCATCTGGGCTAAAGATTTCTCTTCCCCGCCCCTCTTCTGTTGGAGTCCAAACCATCTCATTTCACCTGCGCATCTGTCTTTCAGCACGCTCCTGGAGGGAGAAATCTGAGGCCAACCAGGGCATGAGCTCGTGAAGCTGGAGGCCCGGGAACCACTTCAGCCCCATCTCTAGTTCACAGGGGTGAGGGCTGCGGTTGGGGGTGGGACAGTGACAGAAAGGCAGGGCAGGCTTCCTAGGTACGTGACCTGTGCAACTGCCCAGGACCCGATGCTTAGAAGTACTCCGTGCTTGGTTTAACGCTCTGTTGTTGTTCTCTTGAAATGTTTAATGCTTTCCGCATGAAAATTCTATAGTGGGTCCTGCACAGAGGCCTGGCTCTCACTGCTGATTGGCTTGGTTTTCTTCTGGGGCCACTGACATGGTCCTAAATGTGGCCGATCTTTCAAAAATGTTGACTCACTGATAATGCTGCTCCTATAGAATTGGTCCCCCTCGTGCTTTCCCACTGCCGTGGTCAGGGCTCCCCATCTCTTCCCTGGGCTACTGTGGATTCCCGACAGCCACCTTCCCTTCAGCCTCTACCCGCTCTGAGCCGTCCAGAACAATGCCGGTCAACAAGGCTGTTGTGCTGCACAACTCCAGAGGGGGCAGTCATCCAGGACCCACAGTGCAAAGTCCCCCAGAGTGCCCTTGGAATCACGCACGGGAGAGGCCCTATAAGGCTGCTGTTAATCACAGAGCAGCCAACATTAATTGAGCTCATACTAGATTCCAGGCAGCATGCCGAGCGCTTGACGTGCATTTGCTTAAATGTTTAACTGCAACAACAATCCCAGAAGCAGGTATTAGTACCGTTGCCATTTTATAGATGGGAAAGATGACACTCAGAATAAGCAGATGACACCCTAGGCAAGAGCAGGGATTTCAGAGGCAAACTCCCTGGTTCAAATGCCAGCTTGGTTATAACGGGATCTTGACTTTGGGCAACATTCAGACTCCGCTGTGCCTTGGTTTTCTACTTATAATATGGAAATAAGAAGGAAAATACCCAACTCATAGTCTCGTAAATCTGAAGATCGAAAGCGTCAATATAGACAAAGAACTTAAACCCACGTTAGTACCAGCTCAGTGCAATATATGTGTCAATACCTGTACTGGCTAGTATTTATATCGACACATCCAAGGTCACATGGGTAGAAAGTGGCCCAAACAGGATTGGAACCCAGAGAATCAGAGCTCCGAGCCTGTGAGTTTAACCCCTGGGAAATACCGCCTTCCGAGAAGAGAAGCAGGACGTGCCACGTTTAAAGACGTTCACGAAGCCTGCGTAACTCAGTCTAAACCTCAAGACGCTGGAGTCAAGACTCAGAAATTAATAAGCAGAAGAACGTGATTCAAAGTGTTGACTCTTATCCCTACATGTGCGCTGTTCATTAGCTCAGAAATGGGTAATTTTGCAGCACTCCTAATGGCACGTCACTGTTTTCTAGAAAACTCACCGTGGCATATTTCTGTACAGTGACAATATCGTTACGCTTTGAGATGTCGGCACAACATCCTTCTGTTAAACGTCTTGCAGGAGTGCAGGGGAGGGTGTCAGGGTTACGTGAGGATTACAGGGTGTGCAAATTGTTCAGGCACCGCTCTATACAAAGGTATTTTTTTTTCTTCATCCTGACTGAGTGAGTCGGGAAGGGGAGCGAGCGAGTGCATTTTAAAGACAGGCATCAGGTTATTTAGATGCAGGGCAGCGGCCTTTCTCTGTAAATGGCAGATGGAAATGAAATGCGCTTATAGTGGGTCCTTATTTGAGCTTAATTTTCCTGCAATCCATTCAAGGTGCCAAATCACCATGCCTGGTTTGGCCCAGTGTGGGGTTTCACCTCTATGTGCTCACAGAGAACATGTGATTGAGGGAATGTGTGCTCCAAATTACTTCCGATCTCAGTGAAGAACGAATCACTCCAATGCCATATGCAAAAATCACAGGGCTACTTCTCAAACTATGTACAGATGGCCTTGAAGCCAATGACAGCACTGCCCGGCTCTGAAAATATTAACTGTACAGTTACCAGTGAGAGAAGGCATAGGAGCCAGAATGGTTAATCATCAACCAATCCCGCAGCTGCCCAAGATATAAATGACATCAGAGTCAGGAAGTTCATCAGATTTAGGCTATAGTAAGATGGAGTTGAGCAGTGATGCTATTATGCAGGAGTTTATTTGACTAAGTAAGTGGTTCAACAATAAGAGTGGTAACGGACAAGGGGCGCCTGGGTGGCTCAGTCGGTTAAGCGTCCGACTTCAGCTCAGGTCATGATCTCGCAGCCCGTGAGTTCAAGCCCCGCGTCGGGCTCTGTGCTGACAGCTCAGAGCCTGGAGCCTGTTTCAGATTCTGTGTCTCCCTCTCTCTGACCCTCCCCCACTCATGCTCTGTCTCTCTCTCTGTCTCAAAAATAAATAAACGTTTAAAAAAAAAAAAGAGTGGTAACAGACAAGAATAATGGTAAGATCATGAGAATAATGATAAGAATTCCCTTTTATTGAGAACCTACTATATTTCCCAGGCATTTTGCTAAGCTCACTAGGCACGGGGGATGTCATTTGATCCTTTTAAGGATTCTGCGACATCACTGCTATTACTTTCGTTTCGCAAACGAGAAAATAAACTCAGAGATGTTGAAAGACGTGTCACATAGACATTAAGTGGCGGGGGTGAGGTCGCAATCCAGATACGGCAGGCTCTGAAGCTTACGTCTTCCACCCTTTCACAATGCCCTATGCTGTTATTATTTTTTCTAAGCCCAGCTAGGCAGCGAGAAACACTGCCACCAGGACACCAGTAACACGTCACAACAATAAAAGCAATAGCAATTTTAAGAGCAAAGAGCTGAATGCGTATTCACAACACTTCCAGAAGATACGTTTTATTTTCATGTCCATTTTAGAGTTGAGAAGGCTGAGGCTTAGGGCAAGTACTTTGTCCTGGGCTACACAGAGAGGTGTTTCCCAGGGCTTCAGAAGGGCAGATAGAGAAGGGATGAGAAGGTACTGCACAAGGTCAGGGCAGGAAGGTCACCGGGAATAGGGTACAACACGAAGCTCCTGCTTGGGGTGTGTGTGTGACAACTTTATGACGACAGAAGAAGCGACCTTCCTGACGTGTCCTTAGTAAGCACAACATGAGACCTGTCTGCCCTGTTCATTCTTTAGGACACCACCATTATCAGCCAGAGCTGATTGGATCCTGGGTGAACATCTGGCCCAAAACATCCAATGAGATTCTTTCTCTCAAGAGGTGGCGGCCATGTTTACTTGTTAACGACGACACTATCAGGCCAGAGCTGATTGGGTCCCGAGTGAACATCTGGCCCAAAACATCCAATGAAATTCTTTCTCTCAAGAGGTGGCGGCCATGTTTACTTGTTAACGACGACACTATCAGGCCAGAGCTGATTGGGTCCCGAGTGAACATCTGGCCCAAGCTATCCAATAAGATTCTTTCTCTTAAGAACTTGAACTAAGAGGCACTGAGCCTGGTGCCTGTTGAGTGCTGAGTTTGGTCAATAGTAGAGTTCCCAAAGGTAGGGCGAAAATGCACCGTATAGAGGTCCACGGGGATGCCCTGCCTCTAGTTTTCCTGAGGCTTGGCTGTCAGCACTTTTTTTGGACTCTGTAAACCATGCCAGTGTTCCTCCAGTGTTTCCCCGCTGGCTCCAGACTCAGCCTCGTGTGTCTCCACCCACCTCACAGTCCCCGCCAGGTCTGGTCCCTCATGCTTCCAGGCCTTTCTCTCTACCATGAATCACATCTGCTTGCCAGAAAATGCCAGCGCCTCTGCCAGGACTCAGTTCAGGCCCACCTCCTACGTGACGCCCTCCTTGACTTCTTCTGGCAAGCCATGGTGGGTTTTTTTTTCCCCTTTACACTCAGGTTGACAGCAGTAGAATCATTTCTTAGCATTTTGCCATTTCCTTGGCTTGGCAGGCAATTTTCGCCTTGAGGACAGACAGTGTGCCTTCTCCCCTCTGATCTCCAGGGTCTAGCTCAGGAGCTGGCACAAAGATGAATTTTTGTTCAATAAATGCATGAACACAGGCATCTATACCCAGGGTACTGGTTTTGCAGATGGGATGTTCAGGAGCAGAAAGAAGTCTGACCACACCTGGCTTCTCAGGGTCACCTTCAAAAGGCCAGTCAGTCTTTATCAGCTCTGTGCACACGGACTCTTCCTCTTTGCGGTGGTTCTGAGAAAGGAGCCCTTGTTGGTGAGATTTCCTGGCTTCTCCGCCTGTCTTTGGGCACCATTATTAGGATGAATTCCTGCATGACCTTTAAGATTAAAACTAAATGTTCTGATCTCTCCCCAGACAGGTATTAGGTGCTGGAAATGGCATTTTGCAGGGACTATGTTCAGTTGCAAACTCCAAATATCAGCCTCATCACATTTTGACATGTTATAGCCCATCTGAGCTGGGGCTTCGTGGAGCATTTCAAGGCCAGGCCATTCTAAGGGCAGCAATTTTCTCTTTTTCATGCTGGCTCCGGTGGGTACCCCTCCTGAGTCCTTTGAGATGCTACCATCGAGGGAAATGAGACCGGAGTCCTCCGTGCTGCCCCTCTGTGCTGGGACCGGCAGAGGGGAACAGGGAGATCAGCAAACAAAGTTCAGCAGGGCTGTTGGGAAAAAATTTATCCCTTCTGAAGATGCTCCCAGGCCTTGTGCCACAATCTGTAATGAAAACATTTGCAACGAGGTTGGGGGTATCCCTCCAGCAACTGAGGGAAACCACAAATGGCCTTCATCAGGAAACACACTAAGAGTTCCTAAATTTGGACTCCTTTGATTAAAAGAAAAGCCTAATGAGATAATCGTTTCCATAGAAACCTAGGTATACTTATTCTTGCCTTTATAAGCCTCTTCAATTACTCAAATGAGGGAACACACTCACTGTCCTCCACGTTCGCACGGGAGGTGAGTCTCAACGAAGAGCTGAGAACCATGGACAAGCTGAGAGGTGTATTTGCCTAAAGGGGGTGAAGGGCTCATTCTTAGCATCGTGAGCAACTCCTTGTCCAATTAATAACACATTGATTTTAATGACAGCCAACACATGTAGAGTGTTCTTTACAGGTGCCAGACGATGTCTTGACCCTATATGTCCATTTTACAGGTGAGGACACCGAGGCTCAGGGAGGTGAAGGGACTTGCCCAGACACAGAACCAGAAGCAGAGCCAGGACTAGAAGACATAATCCCGCACGGCTCTGGGAGCTCAGCCGTCATGGAGACTAACGACGATTGAAGAGTTTTTATTCCTGGGGATAGAATTCATAGTAATTAAAAAAAAAATAACAACAGCTTCCATTTACCGAGTGTATTTTACGTGCTGGGCATCATGGCAAGCATTGTTTTCTGGTGAATTCTCCGAACACACTATGCACTGGGGGCTAGTTTACTTCCAGTCTCCATCCAGGAAAGTGAGGCTCCAAAAGACTGTTCCCCTGCCTTTGGTTGGTTTTGAAGGTGCAAACCATCCCTGGGGGAGCCGAAGAGCCTCGTCGCTAACATCCAATCTTGAATTCGTCTTAAGACCGAGAAGCCCCACCTCCTGCTTGCCCCACTCAGTTTTCAACTTCTCCACATGCTGTTATAAATGAGGCCACGTCACAGCGGTTCACGCTGCGTTCAAGACCCCGCTTTTGAAAAGGCTGTTTAGGCACCGATGTTTGTGATGGCACGTACTGTCTTCTGAAGTTGACCCTTTGCTCAGAAAATGCAGCGACTCATTTTAAAATCTGGTAGTCGAAATGGGGATATGATTTCTTAGCCCTTGACACTGAGGTTTTATGCCTCTCAATGCAGGTTATTTACGTTGGGGCTCCTTGAGCTCTGCCCCCTCCCCTCAGCACACCTGGGGCTCCTGTAACTGGCTGCAGACACCAGGTCCTCTGAGCTTCTCCTTCTCTCCGTTTGTAAGTCAAGATAAAGAACCCTTTTGATCTTTAAAGTTTTACCAGTTTCTACATTCATCATTGTCCTTAAAACAGCAGAAGGCAAACCAGGAACAATCATCATCTGAGTGTTTGCTGTGTGTCAGGCACTAAATACTATGTATTTTTACTTATTTTTTAAAATGTTTATCTATTTTCGAGAGCGACAGAGAGTGAGTAGGGGAGGGGCAGAGAGAGGGAGACACAGAAGCAGGTTCCAGGCTCTGGCTGTCAGCACAGAGCCCGACGCAGGGCTCGAACTCACAAACTATGAGATCATGACCTGAGCCGAAGTCGGACACTTAACCGACTGAGCCACCCAAGCGCCCCTATGTATTCTTAAATTTCATTTTATGTAGCCTTAGGATCTAGAAGAGAACTATTTCATTTCATTTCATTTCATTTCATTTCATTTCATTTCATTTCATTTCATTTCTTAAGAGTACTCTGTTTTAATTGCTAAATGCCTACATGCCATGAAAGAGCCACGAAGTTTATTTGTAGTATCTTGCTTAATTCTCACACCAACCCTTTGGGGCAGGTTTGAGTTGCTATCTCCATTTGACAGATGAGAAACCCAAGGCTCTGACCCGTTGGGTAACCTGCCAAGGTCATGCGGGCAGTGAGTGGGAGGGCACTGGTTCATTTCACAGATAGTTTTCAAACTAACAAAGGAATAAATGGGCCCACCGACCAGCTCTTCCATGTGTTCCAGAAAGGAGGAGAAGCACTATAAATCTCCAAACAGAAGAGGGTGTCTGCTGGGTAGAGATACATGCTAGCAATAAAACAAAGCAAGGTGTTTATAAACAGATGGGAGGCCGGGAGGGCCAGGCTGGCCAAGGGAGGCCTCTGAAGATGTGACATCTGAGCAGAAACCTGAAGAACAAGACAGAGGGATGATACAAAGAGCAAAGAACGGGCCGTGGCTTCGGGGCAGAGGCAATGCCAAGTTCGAAAGCCGTAAGGAGGAAACATGTTTGGCTCAAAAAAGAACAAAAAAACACAAAGAAACAAAACAAACGAACGAACAAAAAACCACTTGGCTCTGATGCTCCAAGGCCTTTCCATATCCCAGAGCTCCCCCTTTGGACATCTACAGTGCATGGGATAATATGAGGGCCCACCTTGTGGGTTTATTGAGGGAATTAATGAGATAAAGCCTGTCAAGCACTTAGCAATGAGCCTGACACAAACTGGATGTTACCTGTTATTGCAAAATTATCATTAACCCCGGGTACACGCCAATTAGCATCAGCAGAGGAGAAGGTCGTTTATGCCCTATCACCAGCACTGCCGTGTCTCTTAAAGATGAGCACGCTTCCTGCATGATGGTTGCCTGTCACTTCCCTTTGGGAGGTCATTGGCAAACTGGCTGCCGAAAGAGGGACGCTGCGTGAATTCTCTGCTGAATAATCGGGTTGTTTAGAATATATAGTGCCTTAATCCCAGGGAAAAAAAAATAACAAAACCAAACGCTTCCCAGGAATTGTTCGGAGAGGAGAGCTTGTCAAAAGGAAATTAACAAAGTGCACAGCAGATGATCAATAGTAATCAGCCCAGGAAATCAAAAAGAAAGCAATTGCCCTGCAGACCTACATCTTGTTTGTTCAATATTTCTGGGAGGTCAGGAGCCAATGCCAATCCGTTATGGTTCTCAAATTCAGAGGTAAATATATTCATGAGCTTCCTGCAGCGAGGGGTAGCCCTGGAATCCAAGACAGTAGCATGTGCAAAGGGCCAGGAAGCTCTGGGAGCGTCCCCTGGAAGTTTCTGTTTCTGCCTTCCAATGCCGTGGGCCGGGAGCCTGAAGGCCTCACGAACGCCCCAGAGGGAAGCCAGTAGAGCCCACACTTCTTCCCAGCAGCAGGTGCACAAAAGAGTGATAAACTCTGTGGTCCGACAGAGGCCAATTGGGAAACGGGATGTTGTGGGTTGTGTTTCCAAAGATGATGGCAGTCATCTTTGAGAGAGAGAGAGAGAGAGAGAGAGGCAGAGAGGGAATCCCAAGCAGATTCCACACTCATCTCAGAGCCAGACGTGGGGCACAAGCCCATGACCGTGAGATCATGACCTGAGCCAATCTCAAGAGTCCGACGCTTAACCGACTGAGCCCCCCAGGCTCCCCTCTGCCTTCCCTTTCATCCACATCACACAGGGTGTGCACCAAAGCCAGGCTGACCTGGACTGTCACCGTGGACCCAACACTGCTGGGCTGGGTGACCGTGGGCATGTATATGAACCTTCCTCGGTGTCTTCATCTGCCACCTGAGAGGAGGACAGTGTTCATTTCCTCAGAGGGCCACCAGGAGGCTGAAGTGAGGGCATTCCCATAAAGTCCTTAGTGCAGAGGCCACCTGGAAGGGATCGATCAAGATTGGCTGTTATCAAAGCCATTTCTTTCACGTTGCTCTGGAAACAAGGACATAGGGAACTAAGGGGTCTGATGTTGGAAGAAGTTGAACATGATGGAACGAAGCAGCAATTTGGTCCACTCTCCTTATCTGTGAAATGGGTCGCACCTGCTTGCCCATGCTGGAGGTTGCTGAGGGTCCGATACGTATGCATCAAGGTCAGTCTACTCTAAGGCACCCTGGAGGCCCTCAGGTGCCCCAGGCAGTCTGTAAGTATGAGGGGGACACACGGCTCTCTCTAAGGTCTGCCTCCCTGCCCCATAACTGGAAGCTCCATGAGGGCAGGCACATGTCTGCCTTCGATCAAGGGGGCCGCCAAGCAAAGTCAAGCATTTGCCGGGCTCTTGATCAATGTTCTCGATCAACGGAAGGGAGCAGGGGAGGGTGGCCTTCCAGAAATATAATATGTTCTAGGACCCTGGGCAGTGGCCGTGATTTGCAGATCCCAGACAAGGTCAAGAATCTGTTCAAGAACCAAGGAAAGTCACCAAGCAGCATCCTGAGGGGGAGTGTGGTGTGAGAAGGTGCCAGGCCAGGGACAGAACTCAGAACCGTTTGCTGAGTTTCCATATGCTTGGGGCACTGGACAAGGGGCTTTACATGCCTGTCTTCTGTACCCTCCCAGTCAGCCTGCGGGGCTGGCCTTATGATCCCATTTGACAGAGGAGACAACGAGGCTCAGAGGGACTTTGGGGCTGAGAACCACTTTTTCATAATTAACCTTCTCCTTGCTGTTTCCTTCACGCTTCCCTCCGGACATTCAAGCGGGAAAGACAGTATTTCTTTGGAGGTGCGGAGCCCTGGCCGTGGCTTTGTGGGCAGCCTGTGTTAACCAGGGAGAGCGGCCGTGGGAGTTCACAGCCAATGGAGCCAGCCCCGTCAGCAGCTCTGCGAAGCTAAATTATGCCAACGGGAAACCGACCGCACAGAAGCACCAGCCGCGGTGACTCACAGGGTCCAAAGCAGGAAAAGAGGAGGGAAGAGAGAAGGCGGCACGTTCCTCACTTCCGGCTCCCTGAGACCCTGCAAAGTCAACAGGAGTGTTTCATTTTCCCAGATGAGGAAACTGAGGCTTGGGAGGTCAGGCCATGTTGCCCACCGGAGGCAGAAGCCGGAACGGGCATCTCTCTCCCTCAGGGGCGTTTATGTTTTACGCCCTGGCTCTCCCCGTGGAGAGGAGGGCTTTGGTGAGAGACATTTCAAGCATCAACATTTCAGGGCTGGCCCCCTAGAGGCACTGGGGACATCTGTGTCCTGAGGAGCGGTTTCGAAGGCCAACTCATGATTCAGAAGCAGGAACAGGTTGGGGGGGGGTGCCTCTAATCTCTCCAAGCTTCTTCCCCATTCATGAAGCGTCAGCCTCCCCTCTCTGACGGGATCTGCCACTTGTCCACGACCTGGACCACCCACCAGACTCTCGAGGATGCATTTCCACAGAGACCCAGGTGATGATGCATGCTGCCTGTGGAAATTCTGTCCTCTTGGTTGAGGGGAAACGTGGCAGACAGACAACTCGGCTTGGGCCCCTCAAACCGCCCCCAGCACTGAGAACCCCAGAGCACAGGAGGCTGACATGGGGAGCCCCAAATGGAAATTTTAGGGGGGAAATGTAAAGCTTCTGCTTTCTTCGCAGAGATGGCTCTGAGGTGAGTGATGTGGGCCTACACCAATTCTTAAGATCAGTTCATGGTTAGGGGCATCTGGGGGGGGTCAGCCAATTAAGCATCGGACTCTTGATTTCGGCTCAGGTCATGATCTCACGGTTTCACGGGTTCGAGTCCCACATCGGGCTCCGAGCTGACAGTGCAGAGCCTGCTTGGGATTCTCTGTCTCCCTCTCTCTCTGCTCCTCCCCCACTTGAGCTCTCTCTCTCTCAAAATAAATAAACTTAAAAAGAAAAGATCAATCCATGGTTAGAAATATCTGGTCTTTCAGGAAGGGGTCTCAAGCCCACTCTAGACTCCCCGAAAATGCGGCAAAGGTTTCCCGGGACGTCCGCTATGGTCTGAATCACCAGCCACTCGTGGCTCTCTGCAGAGACAAAATGTTCTGACAGATCAAGTGCACGGTGGGCCTGTCATCGCTCAGCCAACAGATATTTATCGTAAGCTTGCTTCTCTACAGAGCACCCAAAAGGGGTCTTTTCTATTTGCTTGTTTTTACTCCAGAGTTCTCTCTCTCCTCTCTCTCTCTCTCTCTCTCTCTGTCTCTCTAAATGTATTAGGTGAAGTGTTTTTATCCAGGCAAATGTTCCAGAGGGATCTTCTGCAAAATGCAAATCGGACTATGTCGCTTCCCTGCTTTGTAACTTCCGGCGGCTGCTCGGGGGCACTTGGAATGAAACCCAAAGCCCTTAGCAGCCTCTGAGGCACCGCGGGCTGTGGCATCGCTTCCCCCCTGCGCTCCCCCCACCCTGCTCCCCTGCTGCGGTTCCGCACACACTCTCTGCCCGTCTGTTCCCCCGTTAGGGACTTTTCACCTGCTGTCCTGGCTCTTCGCACAGCTGGCTCCTCAGGCCTCCCTCCCCCTCCTGTCACTTCACCTGCCACGTTCCCATCACAAGCCCACTGCGGCACTCACGAAACTATCTTGTTTGTTTATTTGATGGTGTATCGATCCTTCGTCTCTCCCATCGTTGGGGGTTGAATTGTGTCCCCCCACCCCGCCGCAAAAAAAAAAGATCTGCTGAAGTCCTAACTCCCGGTAATTGTGGGTGTGACCTTATCTGGAACCACCAGACTGTCTTCCAAGCTGGCTGCACCATTTTCCACCCCCGTCAGCAACACACGGGGGCCCAGTTTCTCCATAGCCTCAGCTGCACTATTCTCTGTCTTTTTGATTCAAGCCATCTTGGCGGGTGGGCAGTGGCCCTCACAGCGGTTGGGATCCCTTCGAGTGACGAGGGCAGTGGGGGCTCCACCCTGAACACCTGGCCCTGTGTCACGGGGAATCTGATAAGTTATGGTTTTTGACTCTTATTCTCCAACCAAAAGGGACGCCCTCATTGAAAAAAAATGTCGAGTGCAGGATGAGAAGAGAAATATTCAAAGGCCCAGGGAAAGACTGAGACAGGCTGTTAGAGGCAGATCACAGTCTTACTGTGTCCATCAGATGAAATGTTTTTGTCGTCTCAGAAAGAACAGTACTCCCTTCCCTCCCTCCCTTCTTAGCGTCTGAGATGCCGTCTGCTTTCATGGCATCCTTGTTTTCAATAACGATTGTATTTTATTAAAGTTTATTGATTTTTGAGAGGAGGGGGGAAAGGCAGAGAGAGAAAGGGGGAGAGGGAGAATTGTAAGCAGGCTCCACACCCAGCACGGAGCCCGACGTGGGGCTCGATCTCATGAACCGTGAGATCATGACCTGAACTGATATCAGGAGTCAGACACTTAACTCATGGAGCCACCAAGGTGCCCCAAGAATGACTTTATTTTTATTATTTAAATTTGTTTTCAGGAGTGATTTTCCATCTTTGGTCTTACTTGTCCTCAGAACATTCTTCTAAAGGAGTTTGGGGCAGTATTTCTCTCCTTTTATTAGGCTTAAAAAAAAAAGTCTGTCTTCCTCGGGGTCTTCCTTCTCTGCGGCAGCATATTATCGCGCGTATAACAATGATCGCAGTGAGTCATTCTTGGCAAGGTTTCAGCTGCCCCTGCACCTTTTTCCGACTGCGAGGATAGTAGGAAGTCTGAGGTCATGTGGGTGAGTGCCCAGGATTTGGGAATTTCCAGTCATTTGTGGCGCTCAGTTTGGACACTGAGCTGGTAGGAGTCTTAAGGTTCCTTACTCTCCTTTCCCTGATTCCTCAAAGTGTTGTAGTCTCAAAGTTAATTCCTGCTTCTATCCGGGGGAGGGGAGGAGGACTGTTTCCAGTTAGTAATTTCTGAAAGACTGAAGGTGCATGTCTCTCTCCCAGAAACACTGGGGGCCTGGTTCTCTTTAAGGCCTAACCACTCTGAAACTTCAGTTTCTTAACTTGGACCACTTTTTGGTCTGACAGTAATGGAGAATTACAACTGGGCCTTCGGAGACATTTTGTTAGTTTCTTTGTTAAACTGCCAACGAAATCCGTCCTTTCCCCCATCCCTTCCTACCAGGGCTGCTGTGTTATAGAGCTCCAGGGAAGTCATTCACACTGTAGTCTAAGTGAGGGCACCTCAAGGAGTTGTACCTATCAGTGTTCCCAATCTCAGCAAACTCCTCATAGTTTTGTAAGGCAGCCACCTTTCTCTCCTTCATCCCTCGCACCCAATCAACGACCACGTTATGTTGCTTCTACCTGTTAAATATTTCACACATCCCTGGCCTTATCCCTATCTCCGACTGGACCTTGTCCAATCAGTTCTTCACAGTTAAGCCAGAAAGACCTTTTAGGAGGCAAATCATTGTGCCTCATTCTTTTTTTTTTTTTTTTTTTTAAACTAAATGCCTTCATATATTTTTTAAACAATTTTAATGGGAGAAAATTTGTTTGCAATGAATGTCTCTAATATTCAGAAAGCAGCCTGGCCTTCTCTATATTCTGAAGTTTTATGTTCTAATATATTTCATCTTTTTTTATTAAGTTTTTAGTTTTATTACGTTTTTTAAGTTTTTAATTTTAATTCCAGACTGGGTTCTATTGGTTTCAGACGTCCAATGCAGTGATTCAGCAATTCTGTACATTACTCAGTGCTTAGCATGACAAGTGTCCTCATTAATCCCCATCCCCCATTTCACTCCCCTGCCCACCCCCCCCCCCCCCCCCCAGTCATGCCCATTCCTGGTTAAGCCATTAGGTTACTTTCCCTCCGCCTTAGGGCGAAATCGAAACTCTCACCGTAGATTACTGCAGGGTCTGGCCCAGGCCTCCTCTCTGGCTTTAGCATCTGACTCTGTCCCATGGTCTCTTTATTATTAGTTATTATTATTTTTAATGTTTATTTACTTTTTAGAGCGAGAGCTAGAGCATGAACGGTGGAGGGGCAGAGAGAGAGACACACACAGAATCCGAAGCAGGCTCCGGGCTGTCAGCACAGAGCCCGATGTGGGGCTCAAACCCACGAACCATGAGATCATGGCCTGAGCCAAAATCCGACGCTTAACTGACTGAGCCACCCAGGCGCCCCTCCCCACCCCGCCACCATGGTCTCTTTAATCTAGCCACCCTGGACTTTTCTTGGTGCTCCTGGCTCCCTCTGCCTCAGGACCCTTGCACACCCTGCTCCCTCTGTCTCCCTCTTCCACGTGACAGGGTCCCTGTCAACCCCCAGCTCTAGGTGTACACATCACCTCCTCAAAGGGACCTTCCGTGACCCCCAAGCTGAGTTACACACACTCCTACACTTAGGATCCTGTAACTTTATCCCAGACTCAGTGCACTCAGGGTTACTTCTTCATCTACCTATCCCGCCAGACTGTTAGCAACGAGCAAGTCTGTGATTTACCGCTGGAGCCCCATCACCCGCACACAGCAGATGGCCAACCCATATTTGCTGAATGGAGGAACGAGCGAAGGCTCAGGGCTTATTTCATTCACCGAAATGCTAATTAAGAACCAAGCATCAGTAAGAAGACATTGTGCCGGGACCCGGAAGGGTAAACACCTGACCAGGGCACAGTTTCCATCCCCGGGGTAATCCCACACCTCCTGAGGTCAACGGCCTGGCTCTACAATTCAGACGGAGGTGATACTGGTGATCCCAGCAGAAGCAAGACCCGACTATCAGCCGCAAGCCACGCTTGTGAGGGTTGAAGACGGCCGATAACGGGTCAGACTCAAAATTGTTTTGCTTCTCGTTGTCGGTGAATAGGCTGACAAGGCACGGCCGAAGGGCTGGGTCCTCCGACGGGCTCTTTGCCTCGGAATGAATTCCTCACCTCCAAGGCTCCTCTGGAGGGTCAATCAGCCGTGAAGAACTGGACAAAGGCTCTAGGAAAGAGGGGCTGCACACGGGCCAAATTCGACCCCACGCGGTGGCACTTTGTGAACGTTTTAAGTGCGTTTGCCAATGACTGAAAACTCGGGAGGCTTCACAGACCCCAAATCTCCAGCTTTTCTGGAGACAGCAAACACTTTGGCCACACTGGGCCTGCAGTCCCCTAGGCCCGCAGCTCAGCAGGAGCCGAGCAGAAACGTCTTCCCTTGGTTGGAGCGAGCTCTCTCTTTGCACTCGTTACTCCCATCCAGCTCTGCCGCTCCCCAGGACCTGCCAGGCATCCGCGGGCACTGGAACCCAGCATTCCATGCTGCCCTAGGATCACTGCCAAGTCGATAAGAAACGATAGTTACTCCTGAGGATCTCATAGTGAAACCTCACGCCGCGTCCCCTCACTCCAGGCCGGTCACACAAAAATTCGGGAGAGCGGGGAGACCTTGGAGGGTGGCGACCACCTGAAATCCTACGTTTGTTTGTATTTCGTGATGTTTTGCGTCTCGTCACAGGGACACAGGTTCAGGCAACTCTTTGATATACTGACAGCGTTGATTCAGGCGCGAGATCTTGCCACTGAAATTCCCAAGGCTCTGTGTCCACACCCATAAAATGGGCTGATTCCACCTTCCTACAACACCGCAGACTTGTTGCAAAAACTGTATCAGTCCTGCACATAAGGCACCGGGCTCTCGAGAAGTGTGCACAAAGGTTCGTCTTACTAGTATCTTCATAAGTTTGTGGATAACGAATGATTATAGCTCGAAACGGCAGTGCACATCAAACCCTCACACCTAGATCTTGTTTCCGTCTTGATTTTTTATTTCCGATTATAATACGAGTCCGTGCCCCTTACAACAATGCTCAGAGAGGGGAGCCTGGGTGGCTCAGTCGGTTAAGCGTCTGACTTCGGCTCAGGTCACGATCTCGCGGTCCATGAGTTCGAGCTCCGCGTCGGGCTCTGTGCTGACGGCTCAGAGCCTGGAGCCTGCTTGGGATTCTGTGTCTCCCTCTCTCTCTGCCCCCCCCCTGCTCATGCTCTGTCTCTCTCTGTCTCAAAAATAAATAAACGTTAAAAAAAAATGCTCAGAGAAATTCATACCATGGGGAGAGCAGGTTCTTAGACTTCCTCATCGTTTTTGCTCTCTGATCTTTAAAACATCTTGACGTCTCGATGGCGACATTTACGTGCGGTAGGACCAAACTAAGGCTGAGGCATAGAGTTCATCCCCCTCTGCCTGACCCTGGCCCTTAGGTTGAATAAAAGGCTTGAAAAGGAAAATTAAACCTCGCAGCCGCCTTGGTAATACTCTCCAGAGTGAAAGTGACATTTGTCTCCCCCTGGGCTATGGCTCTAGCACTGTGTGCCTGGAGTCCTGGCCCAGGAGATCCTGTTTTTAGGTGGTCATCCTGACACATCAGTTGCTGAGGCTCTTCTAGGGTCAGCCAAGTGGTACCTGCTCTCGTGCCCTGGTGTGTGCACCGTGCCCTCCCCTCCCCCCCACCCTGCAATCCCAGCCCACGTGGACCCATGGACAGGAGCCCCCGTCCCCACCAGAACAGGGCCATGCAGTCACTTTCCCGAAAGGCCGTTGTCTGTCTGCACCAAGACGCTATTCCAAGCTGCTTTCCCAGGAAGGACAAGCTTCCCGCTCGAGTTCTCTGGTGCTCTGGTGTTCTTCTGGCCCAGCTCTGCGTCCCAATGCTTGCAACAGGGAAAGCGCCAGGTCTCCAGGCTTGGCCTATCAGCTAACTGGAACCTCCGGGGAAATAAAGGCCTGGCACTTTCTGCCAGATTCAAAGTTATCTCCTCTCGGCTTCTGCGGGTTTCCGCCTTACAGATAGAGCCGTCGGGGCGTATTGTCCCCCCCGGGGCAGTGGGTTTGCATCAGGGCCCCGCCCGCTCACAGGCAGCAGTCCAGGGAGAAAAGAGAACAGGCTCAAATAAGCGGTGGGAATTTCCATCCGTGGGGAGAAAAAGGGGCTGCCGTTGTGAGGCAGGCCCCTCGGACGGCCCCGCCACCCTCCCCACGGCAAGGCTGCTCGCGAGGTACTTGACTATCCGCAGACCTCAGTCCCCCCGGGGTCTCCAAAATGGAAAGGAAAAGAAAACACAGAAAGGGCCCCTGTTGCTGGCTGCTCGGGAACCATGATGCTTTTCCGTTGAAGATTCAGAACTGAGGCAAATCTTCAGCGAAGCCTTTCCCGACAAACCCTCCACTCACCCCATCCTTCCCTGCCCACCAACGGATTTAGTCCCTCCAGCCCTCATGTTCCCCCAGACCTCCTCTGTTTCTCCACCAGGGCAGCAACAGTGAGAACGACAGCCAGAGTTCGCTCACTGCTTCCTGTGCGTGTGCACGGGAGTGAGGGGGGGTGGGGATCAGCACGGACACGTATCGTCTTGTCTGATCCCTGCGATGATCCTGGGAGGAACCATCCCCAGGCGACAGACGAGGAGACTGAAGTTCAGGGTGGTTAACTGTGCTCCACCCACAGTGCCACATGGCGTCCCATCCCGGGGTGTTTGTACCTATGCAGCTTCTGGACTGTGAGCTCCCCCAGGGGAAGGACTGACCCTTGGCATCTTTGTCTTCCCTGGTAACTGCCAGGGAACCCACTGGGTGCTCGGGAAACGTGCTAGAACGGACCAGAGCTACTCTCTCCAGCCCCCCAAGGCCCCCCTCTCTGTCCCAGGGTACTAGGCAATATGCTTGTACCAGGGTCTATGCTATACCAGCGTGAGGCTGTCTTTCTTTTCATTTCCTTCCCTCCCTCCCTCTCTCCCTCTCTTCCTTCCTTCTCTCCTACTTTGTCTTTGTCTTTGTCTTTTTCGTGTACATTTCCCTGAGATGGTGAGCTTCTCAAAGTCCTTCCCTGTCTTTCCATCCTCTATCTTGAGTGCCTGGCACTGGGAGAGGGAGAGGACAGCCAAACATCTCATCTCACAGGTAGTGGCCTGCTGGAGCCTCTTTGGGAAGGCTTTTGAGACCCCCGATGGCCCCAGAAGAAGGAGGACCCCTACCAAACAGCAGTGTCCCCTGGGGCTCCCAGCAGGACCCCATGTTGCATACCTCCAGAGAATGTTATTCCCGTTACGTTTGTCCTATCAATGGTGGCCCCCAGAGAGAGGCAGGGCTGCAGCCCCGAATTCCAGAGTGTAGGGGACCCACTCTGCCCTTCCCTGCAGACGCCATCCAGCCCCTTGATTCACCTTCTTTCTGTTAGTGCTGGACGCCCCCAGGGTACAAGGCTGGGAGGGCTGGCCTGGCAGGGATAGCGAGTGCCCCAGCCCACAAAGAGCCTTCACGCAGGTAGCGAGCAGGCCAAAATCACACTGGGAGCCTCGGGAGACCCAGGGGGAGAACAGGCAAGGATGTCTGAAGGCAGAGGGATACCTCATTCACTCATTTCTTCAACACAGATTTGCCCCCTGGTTACCAGATGCCCGGTGCTGCTTCGCGTGCTGGGGATACAGGTATGTGCCAGACAAGTGGGGTCCTGTCTCTCAAGGAGCTTGCAGCCTGGGGGACTGGGTTAGAAAGGATGAATCTAATGTATGAGCCAAGGTCAGGACGGTGCTCTTTGAAAACTACTTCTCTCTGCTTTAGGGAGACCCCTACTTACATTCATGCCCGCCACAGAGGGCGCTCCCTGTGTCTCAAGCAGAAGTGGGTTCCGTTCCCCAGCAAAAGCCAGTAATAATTATGTTTCTTACGGGAGGAAAGGGGCCTGTATCTACAATCTTGGGCATTGGACGGGATCAGAGAATTTTCCTTTAGGAAGTCTTTGACTGTCAGTTCTGGGGTGCATAGTGATGCATTTGGGGAGGGGGGTAAAGGCTCATTCCTGCCATCCCCACTTCAAGGGGAGGGAAGAAGAATCTGTTCGGTGTTGCCATCTATGGAAACACAGGGTCTCCGGACCGGAGAGCAGACGAACAGCGTTCCCTGTCTCTGTTCCACGTGGGGTGATGACACCTGACCTGTGTGCTCAACGGCTGCCCCACAGGAGAGGAACCCCAAAACTATGAGGCTCAGGGCTTATAGAAGGTGGCTCGGGTATCTGTCCCCTCTCCCCTCTGGGGTAGGTTGGGAGAGAAACCTTTACTCTCTAAGGGAAACCCATGCTCTCTGGGGAGAGGAAGGGAAGGTCCCTGGGTTTTTATCGTCCTTAGAGAGTAAGCTGATGTCTCCAGGGAAAAGGAGTCTCTCAATCCCTCCAGAGTGAAACACAATCTCTAGCCTCTAAGCTGTGTTTGCCATTCAGTCATCCTCCAATTCAGCTCGCCAGGAGAAAGCCTGGACCACGCGGAACACAGCAATATTCCCGGCCCAGCAGAGTCGTCACTGGGGTGCTTTGCAAACGCCAACGGCTATTCTAAGCAGCACGTTCACGCGCAAAGGTATGAACTCACTTGAGTGCCACGACGTCCCACGAAGTAGGAACCGCTTTTATCCCCATCTTACAGATGTGTTCACTGAGGCCTGGAAGATTTTGTAAACCTCATCCGAAGCCACGCGATCGGGGACTCGGGTCTCGAACCCAGATCGTCTGACTCCAGAGACCTTGCCTGTCGCCACCTCCATCACTGCTGGTTGGTTCTGGGGACCCGGATGGGAAAAGCAACGTCAGCCGCCACCCGGGCCGGGACCTCGGAGCCGGCTTGCGCAGCCTCAGGGCGGGGTGTGCTGGTGACCGTCTCCAGTGCTGGGTGCTTGGGGGAGATGCCATTGCTGTCTCCATCTCTGCCCAGAATGAGCAAGAGACGCTCTCTCTGTGTCTTTTTTTAAGAGAAGAAAATTACGCGCTAAAAACCCAGCCCCCAGCTTTCCCTCCCACCATTCTGTGGCGTCGTCGGTGACGAACGGGGCAGTTCTCGACTTTTCTGCCTCAAGTACAGCCTTGTCAACTTTCTCCAGAGGACTCCGCCTCCCGAAAACTCTCATTGGCTAAGCAGTGGTTGCTAAATACTCGTATGACTCCCTGTGTTACCCTCTTCCTCGGCTTCCTCATCTGTAGAATGGGGATAGGAGCAGCACCTTTCTCACAGGGGTGTGGCGAGAGCCCAAGGAGCCGCCATGTGCAAAGTGAGCCACACGGCCCCAGGCACGTGGATATGCCGACCACGAGTAGGTTCTATTACAGTTTGTGGTTGGCCCACATAAAAAACAAAAAAAAAAGGTACCGTGAGCCTCCTCCTTCGAGGTCCTTGGAGATCAACTGGCAACAGCTGCATTCGATGAATGTGGTTACTAGTCTGGAAGCGAACCACCCACAAAACTGTAAGTGTGTGGTTTGGGGGGTCGGGGGACCGCCCCCAACTTCAGTCGAGGTGACCTGGGTGTAATCTCCAGAAGACAGGACCGGAACAGAGAGTAACGTCGTAAGGGCAGGCATTGAAGTTGCACGGGACCCATGCACCCCGCTGGAGGAGGGCTCCGTGCTTGAAGGAAGGGTGCTGGGCGCGGAGAAGAGCAACGGGGGAGGCGGACAGCCCCAGGACTGCGGGAGGGGCCCGGCGGCCGCAGCTCAGCAAGCCCAGGAGGCAAGAGGGCCCACGTCCTCTGGGGGGCTCCTTCTGAACACGGCCTGACCTCCCACGTAGATTTTTCCCGCAGCTCAGACCTCCAGCTACCGTGCCAGGCTCTCTCCATGGTTCCAATCCTTGGTGTAAGCAAAAGGGAGGGGCGTGACTTAGGGGTGAAACTCCGGGCCTCAGCTTCTCCGTCTGTAAAGTGGGGATATGAAGACGATGTACCCTGTGGGATTATTCGGGGGACCGAAAAGATGGCGTGGCAACAGAACCGTAAGGCCCTCCCGCAGGGGCCCTGCGCTCACCCCTTCCCCGGCTTCCAGGCTCCAGGGGCTGCTTTTTTGCAAATATTGGCAGCTTTGCCTGAGGCTCTCTTCCTGGCCTCTGGAGCAGGCTCGGTCAGTGCCTAGGGCAAGCGGGAGACCAAATGGCTCACCTTGCCAGTGCAACTCTGGGATGGCTTCTAAGCTGCCAGTATCTACAGCCCTTTGCCTGAGGGCCTCTGCTCTGGCAGGTGTGAAGCTGTGACTGAGGGAGCAGGTGGCGAGGACCCAGCTCCCTCACTCCTTACGTTGGAAAACTCAGAGGCCATGCGTCCCACGCCATTTCTAGAACTCTCCAGCACGATCGGGCTCCAGTTCCCCGCAGTGGCACCTTGATTATGTGCCCTCAGTGGCTTTCTTTCATCCCTGGCTCACTATTTTCTTCCCTTACTGGAGTTTCGTGGGAGTCACCGCCTCCAAAACTTTATGTGCCTCGAGTCCTTGTCTCAGGGTCTGCTTCTGTGGGTGCCTGAGCTAAGACATCGCATAAACGGCACTGGGCAGATGCGGGGGGGGGGGGGGTGGCGGGGGGCGGCAGCGGTGGGGGTGGTTTGCTCTGACACACAGACGCTTCTGGTGTGACTTTGGTCGGCAGGCCACGCGGTCGGCTGCTACGGGAGCAGGACTGATCCACAGCCCCAGCTGCCGCCCCTCTGCGGCCACTACTGGGTTCACACCAAGACCCTGGTTCTTCTGGCTTGTTCTGGGCAGTGACTGAGCACAACAGCCATCCCGGTACAGTCCGTTCCTGCAGGCTGGGGGAATACAAAATCCTCCAGGCCTCAGTTACCGCATCTGTAAGATGGGGAGAAGAGTGGTACCTGCTTCATGGGATGTGTGGCACTAAAGTGAGCTGTGCTGGGGTCTAAGACCCTTCCTCCCTGCTTCCCTTCACAGGTATCAGCCCCACAGTGCGATCTGAAGGCTCGCCCTGCCTCCTGCTTCCCCCCTTTCTCCTCCACGGTGTCTCCAGTAACTCTCCGGCACAGCACAGAATGAGCCGGTCAGGAGAGCCCAGGTCGCCAAACCCTGCCACACTGGGTAGGAGAGAATGTACAGAAAGGAGCTCAAACTCGAACCCGAAGGAAAAGCATCAACCGACGTAGAGTCAGACAGATACGGGTTTCAAACCCAGTTCCGCTGCTCCTGACAGCCCTGGGCAGTACGCGAGCCTCAGTTTCCCCATCTGTAAAATCAGACTAATAGTGCCTAGCACACAGGATGGTTGTAAGGATTAGATACTGTCGAGAAGGTCCCAGGTTTTTCTGGCACAGAACAGGAACGCGGAACCCGTCTCGTCCTGCCTCATTTCTGGCAGCCGGGAGGCAGAAGCACGTCCCGTCGGTCCATCATGGTGGCCGTCCAAGGCAGGGTATGACAGCTTTCTTACAGTCAGCTGTTCCACCTGTCCTGCATTCCCTCTGTCCCCTCCCTCAAATTCCTTCATTTATTCATCCCTTCAACCAACTAGTATTTACTGAGCATCTATTTTGGCCTCTGGGCATTTGGGATCCATCAGTCAGTCAAAGTGGCAAAAGCCTCTGCCCTACTTATCTCCCCTATTTCTATCTGGGGGAGCGGATAACAGGAGATGTGATTAAGAGTCCGTAAATCAGGGGCGTCTGGGTGGCTCAGTCGGTTGAGCGTCCGACTTCAGCTCAGGTCATGATCTCACGGTTCATGAGTTCAAGCCCTGCATTGGGTTCTATGCTGACAACTCGGAGCCTGAAGCTGCTTTGGATTCTGTGTCTCCATTTCTCTCTACCCCTCCTCTGCTTGTGCTCTCTCTCTCTCTCTCTCAAAAATAAAATAAACATTAAAAATTTATAAAAAGTCAATAAATCATATATTGTGTTAGAAGGCTGGGGAAAGAGAACAGGGAACAGATACCGGGAGAGTGTGTGTGTGTGTGTGTGTGTGTGTGTGTGTGTGGTTTGTAATTTTAAACAGAATGGTTGGGGGAGGGCCCGACCGAGAAGGGGACCCTTGGACCAAGACCTGAAGGAGGAAGGATTTAGCTGCGGGGCATCTGGAGGAGGGGTGCTTTGACCCAGACAAGGGCTCAAGGTCTCAGGCACACTGCTGCTACCAGTAAGGGGGATTCCTACCCTCCTGCAGGCCTTTCTGTGGCTCACCTGCCTACTGCACAAGGAAATCATCCTTTGCTGCTTCTTGAGAGGCATTCCACTGCAGCAGAATAAACAAATGCCTTAATTTTATATTTTTATTTAAGTTTATTTCTTTTTTCAGAGAGCCAGAGACGGCATGAGCCGGGGAGGGGCAGAGAGAGGGAGAGGGAGAGGGAGAGGGAGAGGGAGAGGGAGAGGGAGAGGAGAGAGAGAGAGAGAGAGAGAGAGAGAGAGAGAGAGAGAGAGAGAGAATCCCAAGCAGGCTCTGCACGGTCGGCGCAGAGCCTGATGTGGGGCTTGAACCCATGAACCGTGAGATCATGACCTCAGCTGACACCAAGAGTCAGACGCTTAACTGACTGAGCCACGCAGGTGCCCCACACATGCTTTAATTTTAAAAGGTGTTTAAACTGGTGTCCCCCAGCCCCACCTTTTAGGCACAGGGTCGTCCTTGGGCTAACTCACCGCCACCGTATCAGCTCACCCTATTTCAAGGGAACAAGTCTGTTGTCATTTGCCCTTGTTCGTTTGGCCGATCTGTGCCTCGAGCCACTACTGACAATTAAAGCATCGCCCAGCGCCCCGTAAAGTTGAAATCGAGCCCCCCGAGAGCAAGGCCGCTGCACTTAAGCCCAGTGACCTACGGTTCAACACCCCGATCCTGTTCTCTCAGGCAGTTTGGCGAAGGACGAACGCTAGCGGGCCGGGGTCTAGCTGCATCTCGAGGAGCCTGGCCGGTCACAAACGCGGGTGAACGGGGGCCGGACCAAAGTGTGGTGGCCGCAACCCCAACCATGAACACAATCACAGCTGTGCTCCTCACTGGGGTCTGCGCTCGGGGCTGGCCTCAGAGGGACGCCGCTTCCGAAACAGCGTGCCATAGGGCTTGATGGGTGACACACGGGCGCGCTGCCTTCGGTCCCACGGATCTCCCCTCCCCCACCCCCGCCCCCGTCCCTGTTTTTTAACGGTATTTCTCCAACGAGGCTGGCTTTACTGCTGGATCAGCAACACCCACCCTTGGTTAGCCGAGCTACCGGGAGGCCTCTCAGGGCCCAGGCGCCTCATGAGGATGACACAGTCCGTCGAAAACTCACGTGCCGACAAGCTCCGAATAGCTGTTTGATGACGCACTGCAGAAATGGCACCTGACGACCGATGAAAAGTTCATAAACGACTCATTACAAGCAAGTTTCAAGGCGCTCGCTACCTTCTCAGGAACCCAGACCGTCGGGTGTTCAGCTCATGGACATCAGTGCCGAACAAAATCCAAGCTCCCAGAGCCGAGGTGGGGGCCTGCCTCCCCCCGTCCCTGGGGGTGACCCGTCCCTGGGGTGAGAACCCCTGTCCGAACCTACTTCCTCCCCTCCCTTCCCGATGCTACCGTAGCAGTCGGGGTCCCTTCACTTCCCACCTGGAGCTGCAGAGCCACCTCCTACCGGGGCTTCCGGCCACAAGTCCTCCTCCTTCACACCGTCCTCCCCACGGCTGCCATGGAGCATCGGCCGGGGCCCTGCCCAGCGAGGAAGCCTGCCAGGCTCCCTGGCCGGCCTAAAGCTCACATCACGTTCCCCAGCACGGCACATTCCCCACCAACTAAAGGCAGCCACATCTCAGGCCACGTCTTGAAGCTCCCCCAGCCCCCTTACAACGCTTGTTGTCTGGGAGCCACTGCTCTGAACTGTTAAGTACTAAAAAGAGCCACTGCCACTTCTGGGGTGACGATCAGCATGAAGAAACACCTTGCTTCTCCAAGCAGGCGTTCTGGGTTTTGCCGTGGGGAGGACGGCCTTCGTCAAAGCGAGACAAAGACGTCTTGGTGCCAAGGAACCCGGGATGAAGAGTCTCCTCTTACAGCACGATGAAGTCGCGAGAGGGGGGATCAGGAGGGGCAGTGAGGTGTGCATGTCAGGCGTATCATGATTTCTGCTTCCTTTCTGAGGCTGAGTGGGAAAACCACACGTACACACACACACACACACACACACACACACACAAAACCCTGCCACCCAGATGTTAAGTAACTCCTAAATCCCTCTTTAATTAACTGGGTAATCTCAATGTCATGTTCAGAGAACACATTCCTCTTGGTGTTTTTAGCCTTGAAAATGGAGGTCCAAGGCTTGGGACTGAGAAAAGAAAAGCGAGGATTTGCTCAGGCAAATCCTCCGATGAGATGTTCCGTTTAGCGGGCTAATTGACAGGGAAAGAGGAAGAGAGGAAGATGATTGGGAGTTCTGCAATTTTGTCTTGCAACCGACATAACCACCTGGAATTCCAGTGTTCTTCACCCTTCACAGACTTCTTGCAGTCGGCGGGGGAGGGGGCGTGTCCTAGACACCACTAAGCCAACCAACGTTTATCGAGCACCTACTAAGTGCCAGACTCACGTACCTTCAGCTATGGGCTGAAGATGCGGCAGGAAACAATCAGATACTGTTGAGCCTTGCCTTCCTGACAGACAGACACCAAACAAGTGATCAGGGGAATAAATGAACCGCTGAGAGGATGCAGAACAGTGTGAATGGAGTCGGCGGCGGTGGGGTCGGGGCGAAGCGACCGAGATCTGCAGGCTTGTGAAGGCCTCCTGGAGGGGGTAACACATGAGCTGGCACTCGAATGATGGGCAGGGGCCGGGCATGCAGAGGGCTCCCAGAAGAGGGTCCCAGACCCAGACAGGGGACTCGCTGCACAGAGACACCTGATGCAGGAATGTGCTGGGAGTGAATGAGCCAAGAGGAGGAGAGCGGGTCAGAGGGAGGCCCGTGGCTGACGAGGGAGGCAGACTCCACACCATTCAGCTGTCTTATAGACCAGGGGTCAGCAAACCACAGCCTGGGGGCCAAATCTGTTTTTTTTTTTTTTTTTTAACGTTTATTTATTTTTGAGACAGAGAGAGACAGAGCATGAACGGGGGAGGGGCAGAGAGAGAGGGAGACACAGAATCGGAAGCGGGCTCCAGGCTCCGAGCCGTCAGCCCAGAGCCCGATGCGGGGCTCAAACTCACGGATGGCGAGATCGTGACCTGAGCCGAAGTCGGACGCTCAACCGACTGAGCCACCCAGGCGCCCCCCAAATCTGTTTTTATGAATAAAGTTTCATGGAAAGCGGCCACGTCTGCTGGTTGACATACTGTCTGTGGCTGTTTTGGTGACACACGGCAGAGTCGAGTAGGTGCAACAGAGACCACATGGCCCACAAAGGCTCAAATCTTTACTGTCTGGCCTTTTAAAGAAGAAGTATGCCAACCCCCATTGTAGCTCACGGTGGGAAGTTTGGATTTCATTCTGCGTGCAACAAAGTAACCACTAGAGGGTCTCACACATTTGACGGATATGTTTTAAAAGGCCATTCTGGCCGCTGTGAGGAGATGAATTGGGAAGGGGCAGGAGGGACCAGGGACGAGGAGGAGTTTGCATTTTCCTCCCACACATGTTGCAGACCAACCGTGTTCAGACTGGGCCAGCGTGTGCGGAGTTCCTGCTGTGTGTTAGACATCGTGTAAAATGCTTCCGGAGACCTGCTTTCTTCATTACCACATAACCAGAGAGAATGCATTTTGAACATGTAATTCCATGCCTGGCACACCAAACTGCTGAATAAAAGTTAATAAAACAGTTTGTAAAAAAAACCGGCATGAACCATCGGTCTGCTATCTAAGGTAGGACTCTTTTAAAAAATGTTTTTTTAATGTTTATTTATTTTTGAGAGAGAGACACACACACAGAGTGCGAGCAGGGAAGGGGCAGGCAGAGAGAGAGGGGGACACAGAATCCGAAGCGGGCTCCAGGCTCTGAGCTGTCAGCACGGAGCCCGATGCGGGGCTAGAACCAGTGAACTACAAGATCATGACCTGAGTCAAAGTCAGACGCTTCACCGACTTAGCCACCCAGGCGCCCCTGAGGTAGGATTCTTTAGAAGTAGCCCTGAGACCAAGATTAGGGCATAAGTGACATATGAAAGAGGTCTTCAGTAGGAGAGGGGAAGAGGGTCAGGGAAGGAGAGGAAGGTGAGCAAGGGGGAGCCTTAGCCTGAGGCTGTGGAGGGCTCTGGAGTGCCAGCTGGGCTTCCGTCCCCCCACACTGGTCAGTCACTGCCTGACGGCCGCCCTGAAAGGACATCAATTCCCAGGCACTCCCGGCTCTGTGGCTGTGCAGGCAGAGTGGCTCCAGAAGCCAAGGGTGATTTTGGGGAGACGTGTCTCAGGTGCAGGGCGCTGGACACAAAAGCTCGCAGGGGCAGGCAGAGGTGGCACACAAGAAAAGGCTGGAAGGGCTGTCGGGGGATCTTAGCAGACTGTTGTCTGCTCCACACGCCCACTGTGCAGATGAGAAAGACTGAGGCTCCCATACTGAGGCTCGCTGGCTTGCTCTCCAGTGGCAGGCAGGGTTCCAAACCCAGCGTGACTCCCAAATCCATCCGTTCCTCTGCTTTCCCAGTAAGCCTGTCCTTCCTCCCCACGGTGGTCATGAAAAATTGAAGCCTTACACTGCTTCCCACTGTACAAAATGATCCTGCAGGTACGCAGGCCGCGCTCCTGCGGATTGTCTTTTAATGCCTGTAATTGCTTAATCAGAAACAAATGATGGTCATAAAAATTGGGAGTGTTCAATGTCCTCTGAATAGCCAAGGAAGGTTATCAAAATACCAAAGTTTGGGCAAAGAGGACTTCCTTTATAGAGTGTCTCTAACGGCAGACCGTAAAACCGTCCTCCCCAAGAGGGGGTGGGAGATGAAGCATTTCTTCTTCCTGCGGTCATAAATCAAACGACACTCCGTGGACAGTGGAAATTGATTTTTGCCACTCTGCACACAGCCCCGGCACTGCCGATGCCACGGTGCGGCGCTCTCACAGTGACAAGCTTCAACTCGGCCACATCAGTTACCAAAATAAGAAGTGTCAGATGTCAGGATGCACGGCGATGTCGGGATGCAAACTCTCGCCACCACCCGGGGTTGCCCTATAGGTGCCCGCTCCCCGCAGCTTTTCTTTAAAGTCTAACGAGGCTCAAGCAAGCCAAAGCCGAAGTTAATCTCCAAGAGGATCCCGCCTCCCTTCCTAAAGTTCCCTTCAGCTGTTCAGGGAATCCTGCGTTAGCCCCGGGACGAATTCCTGGTCCAGGGGAACTGGTCAAATTCAAGCCTCTGTGGATCTTCCCTCCTGCCCCCAACTTGCTCTCATGCTCTCACTTTTCATCTTTCTCTTTCACTCATTTCTAGATTCAAATGACCCTGCTTGAGAAGGGCTGCTTCCCAGCAAAACGACAGTAACCAATATGCAAGGTCACAGCTTTTCGTCATCTGAGAGGCAAAGCAGATCTCAAAGTCCCGATCTCTCCAGAGGCTCCAATTCCCCCGCACTATTTCTCACCACCCCCTCCACCCCAGCCCCCAAGAATGCAGGTGCAGCTATCTTGAGAAGTGTCCTACCTGGCAAAGCAGATTCAAAGCTCATTTCCAGCTTCTGCCTACAGTCACACTAGCCAACATGCCATTGGCCAGAGCAAGTCACATGGTCGGGTCTAAAGTCAAGGTGGCCATGCTGACGGTGTGGCTCCAATTACTGTCCGAAGTCTCCACTTGGGACAGTAGTTCTCCTACTGTACGTTCCTGTCAACACAACAGGGTCACTGTTGTCCAGCCCTCCCTTCCTCCTTAAACAGGTCAATCATGGTGACGAGCGATTATCCGGACATTTAGACCCGTCATGCTAAAATGCGAATTCCTAATCCATACGTAAGGTGTACAGGGTGCTCCCAAGAGATGACATCAGAAGGGACTCCTGAGCCCACAGGAGAAATTCTGATTCCCCCATTAGGACATCCCAGTGATACGGAACTATTACCAAGTTTCAACTTAGTCAAATCGGCTCCCTCAAAAGCAGCGGTTTGCTTCCTACACTGTCCTGCGTGTAACGAAATCGGCACCTGATACTTGTGTAACGCTTCACTAACGCACTTTCCATAAATTGTATCTTCCTCATGAAACTCTGTGAGGTGGTTCCTACTGTCAGTGTTTTACCGATGAGGAAACGGAGGCTTAGAGAAGTGGGCTAATTTGCCCAAGGTCCCACAGCAGGTCTGTGCCGGACGTGGGGTTCAGACCCAGTCCTCAGACGGTCGTTCCTTTGCTCTTTCCCGCAACTTCCAATCCTCTCTCTGGCTTCAGTAACCAGCTCCGGCTTTCTTCTGCCAGCAGAAGTGGGACACTGCAGAGGAAGCAGGAGCAGACAGGTTCTGGCTTCGCTGTGGGCTGTGGTAATGCAGAATTCTGTGTCCCGTAGAGCGTCGGAGTCACGTCTGTGAACACTGACAACCCCTCGTAGTGTAACTGTTAATTTCCTGCGGACTCTTGGGAGCAGAAGAAGGCTTGGTGATGTTGAAGGCAAAAGTCCCCCAGGGCCTCCTCCTTGGCCTTGAAATCCTTGCTCTGTAAACCCCTGAGCCTCCGCAGGGAGATTCTTTTTTTTTTTCAACGTTTTTTTTTTTTTTTTTTTTTTTTTTTTTTTTTATTTATTTTTGGGACAGAGAGAGACAGAGCATGAACGGGGGAGGGGCAGAGAGAGAGGGAGACACAGAATCGGAAACAGGCTCCAGGCTCCGAGCCATCAGCCCAGAGCCCGACGCGGGGCTCGAACTCACGGACCGCGAGATCGTGACCTGGCTGAAGTCGGACGCTTAACCGACTGCGCCACCCAGGCGCCCCATCCGCAGGGAGATTCTGAAGTGAGTTTCACAGTCCTTCCGCAGACAGGCCAGGTCGATTTCTCCCTCTTGCAACAGAATATCCCAAACCTCGCAGATTAAAGGTAAAAAGGACATTTAGCCAAAAATGTCTGCAAAATGACAAGCCTATCCTTTGCCCCTCTGCTGGCAGGAACACAAAAGGTTTTGTTCTATTTGTTTTGTTTTCTTTGTTTCTTTTTTTTTTTTTTTCTCTTTTCAGTATTTAAATGTGGCCAAGCCAGTTATGATAAAGAGATTAATTGTTCTTCCTTCGGCAGACTGCTTAGTAAGAAGACATTCAAAACCCATGATTTCCCCTCATTATATTCTCAATGCGTGGACAGGGGGAGGTAACAGAGGCGAAGCGGGGCGATGTGGTTTCATTTCGGACCCTGGTGGTGTCCGTGCTGCCTTGTAAATGACCCCAGGTCTGAGGACACAGTCCCTGCTCCCGTGTCCACTCACGGCTGACTTTACTGCAGCGTTCATCAGAAATGAACGGATAAAGAAGGCACTAACTGGGATGAGATGCCGGTCTGACACCAGAAGGGGTGTTTCCAAAACCTCACCCCCAAATACGCTGCATTACTAACCACACTGACTGGGACCCCCCGGGGTCAGGCTGAGGGCACTCTTGAAGGTGGGTCAGCAGGGAGAACAGGGCCGGTTTTCAGAGCTCTTTTTAGCCTGCCCGCTTGGCTCAGAGTGAGGAACAGTCCGGCAGCAGGAGGCCAAGGGCTGGCCTAAGACAGAGGGTGAACAGAGATGCCTGTCTGGGGAGGAAGGGCCTCTAAGGGATGTCTGCTCAGATGCTGAAGACCATGGGCTCTTAGATCAGAAAGGCCTGGGTTCGAATCCTCAACGCTGCCCAGGGGCAAGCTGATTTCCATCCTTGATCTTCGTCCCCACCGTGTGCTTTTATGAGGGTTTGTTGTGAGGGTGAGTATGGGCATCTCCGTCAGTTCAGGCTGCTACACGTAACAAATTGCCAGATGCTGGTATTTTTAAACAGCAGACATTTATTCCTCACAGTTCTGGAGGCTGCAAGTCCGCAATCAGATTGCCAGCGCAGGGAGGTTCTGGTGAGAACCCTCTTTCTGGTCGGTTCGCATGGCGGAGAGAGAGGGGAGAGAGGCGGGGGGCACAAGCTTGGGTCCCCTCGTCCCCGTATTCCACGCCCATGGCCTCACCCAAACCCAGTTACCTCCCAAAGGCCCCACCTCCAAATACTGTCATGTTAGACATTACTGTTTCCATATATGAATTTGGAAGGGGGCGCAGGGGGACGAATGTTCCATCCATAGCCCGAGACACTAGCACAAGGCAGGAAGGCACCCAGCCTGGCAGAGACAGATCTCCTCAAGAAGTGTTTGTTCAGGCTCTTCCTCCCCCGCGGTGGACATGGCCTCCCAAGTTCAGGAGGGAGTCCTTGGTACAATTCTAAAGACAGGTCACTATGCAGCCAACTTCCTCTCCAGCCAGTGGGGGGTCTGCAAGCCTTTGAGGCCTTTGCTCCAGTCATAAAGTGGCTTTGTGTGCCTGCTAATTCTCTGGGTTTCTCCTAAGTGGGTGCATTCCCCAGAACGTTCACCCCACTCGGTTAGTGTTTTCCTCCTCGTTCTTAATTGGAAGCTAAATGCCACTTGAGCGGTCATTAAAGCATCATTCCAAGGGGGACCCCACCGAGCAGGGGCACAGAGGGCATCCAGGCCAGGAAGGGGGCTGCCCTTCACAGGAGAGGCAAATGAACAGCCTCATTTGCAATTATGCAAATCTGGAGCTTGAGTCTCATTTCCTCTTCTGCAACTTTGGGGAATCTGCCGAGACCTCCCTCTTAATGACTAGGAGATCGAAACTTCCCAGGAGGCATTTTTTCTCCTTCCCTAACAAAAAAAAAAAAAAAAAATCTACAACCCACATATATTAGTACAAGTCGACTTCCTGAATTTATATTCTTTACAGAAAAGCGTTCAACATTTTTTCTCACCTGGGAGTTAGGGTTGTATCTGATATCAAAATCCTCTGGGTGGAGAGATGAGGGGCTGGTGGGCAAGGTGTGGGGGGTGAAAGAGAGTTTAGAGACAGGCACAGAAATGGCATTTTGTAAGCCTTGATGAACTTAATTTTTTTTTAAATTTTTTTTAACGTTTATTTATTTTTGAGACAGAGAGAGACAGAGCATGAATGGGGGAGGGTCAGAGAGAGAGGGAGACACAGAATCGGAAGCAGGCTCCAGGCTCTGAGCTGTCAGCACAGAGCCCGACGCGGGGCTCGAACTCACGGACCGCGAGATCATGACCCGAGCTGAAGTCGGACGCTTAACCGACCAAGCCACCCAGGCGCCCCGAACTTAATTTTTTCAAGCTGGGAAATCCATGTCGTTCCCGTTTTATAAAGCGGGGGCAGAAGCAGATGTTCAGAGAGGTTAAGTAATCTGTACAAGGTCACACAGCTGGCAGGCAGTGGAGCTAGGGACTGAAAGAGCACCTACCAGGCCCCAGAGCCATTCTCTTTCCCCCCGACACGCGTTTCCCCCTCCTTGCGTGAGAATGCGTTTTCCCACGTGTCATGAAGCGTGAACTCGTCCGCCAACGTGAACATATCAGCTTAAAAAGTCTGGGTTCATTGATTCGAACTGGAGACCTGCTGAATTCGCAACGTTCAAAACACTGTGTTTTCTATCTAATTATGCCCAACGTAACCTCTCCGCTGGCCTCCTCGCCATATACCACGGAAATCGCTGTCTAACTGCCAGGTCCAGGGTGCTGGCCCTGCATCCGGTCCGTGTAAAGTGACCCCCACTCTCAGGCCCGAATCTGGGGTCCCGCAGCAACTCTTCCCAGTGGCTGAAGCCCACCTCCACCCCGCTTTCTGAATCCCCAGCACCTGTGCCAACTGAGCCCAGGCTGGTTAGAGGAGAGCCCCCAAGTCCTGGCCAAGTGTCTCTGGAGGGAGCCCCAGTCACCTACACGCCAGGCTCCCCACTGCCCTTCACTCACTCCTGTCTGGCTGGTAAGTCTGGGAGAAGGAAAAGGGCTTACCCGGAGCCTGGCTGCCCACGGACATATGCATTCTGGTCTGTTCTCTACCAGAGGTAAGTACTGGAGAAGACTTGGTTCCTGAGGGTGGAGTACTGAGGTCTGTGGCCCTTCAGACCTGCCTGCCCCTGGGGAGGAGAACCGGCCAACACCCAGGTCTCGTTTCCCAGTCAGCTCTGTCGCTAATGACCGTGATCTCCACGGTCTTTCTTCCGTGTCTTTAATTCTCAGTTAAAAAGAAACTGGGGAGTGGGGGCGCCCGGGTGGCTCAGTCGGTCAAGCATCCGACTCTTGGTTTTGGCTCAGGTCATGATCTCACGATTTGTGAGTTCGAGCCCTGTGTCGGGCTCTGCACTGAGAGTGCAGAGCCTGCTTGGGATTCTCTGTCTCCCTTCCTCTCTTCCCCTCCCCTCCTTGTTCTCTATCTCTCTTTCAAAAATAAATAAAAATAAACTTAAAAAAAAAACAACCTGGGGATGGAGAAAAGGGTCCTCTTCATCTGAAACCCCACCAATACCACCTTGTCTTATGGGTGATTGTTTCATCCGTGTAAACCTAGTCTCTCTGAATAAACAGGAGGCACTCAACGCATGCTTGTCGAATGAGTGAATAGACTACTTGAGGGTACGTTTCCTGGGTCTCCCCCAGTGCCCCCCAGTCACGGACACCCTCAGTAAACTCTTGGCAATTGACATCCACCCAGGCTTGCTGCCCCCTGAGCCGTGGCCACTGCATACATTAAAAGTATTGATATCACTAATGCACTCCATTTGGCAACGTCTTTTATCAAGTGTATTGTGATGAAATGATCCTTTGTGGCCCATCCTCTCTGGTTAACTCTGAGTTGTCCAAGTGCACAGTCAGGTGGAAGCAAAACTCTGATGAGGATGTGTCCCCAAGGGTAGTCACTGTTTGTTCTGCTCTAGTTGGGGAAACAGTGGCATAGGGTAGAAAGAGAGGGACTGGTAATAGCGAGAACCGAGCACCGGCTTTGGCTTTGCTCCTCACCTAGACAAGTCAGTTCCCTCCGGGCCTGATTCCTCACTCACGAAGGGGGAAGCGGCATTAAACGGATCGGGGAAAGCACCTAGGCATCACCCCGTGAACCCATCTCAGTGGCTTAGGAGTCACTGCCTGTGATGATGTATCCAGAGAGAGCCTGAGCTGGTCTGGGATTCTCAGGAAGAAAGGAGCTGTGATCCATTAGTAATGTCTGCCATGGAAACAAGGCTGAGAAATGGTGTTCTGTGTGTCAGACATTCCCCATCCCAGGGCCAGGTGAGTTCAGCGATGCCTGGATTCAGGATTGAGCAGCAGGGTAGCCCAGCAAGTAAGAGCCCACAGTCTAGCACCAAATGTCTCATTCAAGTGCCCGGCTTGGGGCCTGGACGTGTGACTTGGGCAAGTCTCTTACTTTCTCTGTGTCTTAGTATTCAATGGAGGCAGTAACACTAGTCATTTTAGAGGGATGCTGGGAGGACTAAGGGATCATCTGGGTGCTGTAAGAGTGTCTAACACTGAGGGAAGTGCTTCACCTGTGCCAGGCAGAAGTCAGATGGGGGATGAAGTAAGGTTTGAATTCAACGACAATGAACGTAAGAATGGTCGGGGCTCTAACGATGCAAATGGAATGGGTAGGTGTCAGAAGGCCACGCGAGTAATATATTAAATCCACAGGCATACACTCTATCTACATGTATACACAGTATCTACATGTGACTAAAGTCCTGCAAAGATCTGGGGGAAGGCTCACCACAATGTGAAGCGTGACTGTATCTGGGTGGTAGGATTCAGGGTTCACTTACAGTGAGCATGTATCATTTCCTCTAGGCAACAAAGCGATTTTTAAAACTCGAAACAAACAAACAAACAAATGCAAAAGCCTCCCATCTCACATCTCCTCTGGGAAGGAAAGGGGCCAGAGTCTGGATTGCATTATAAATGACCTCCCCACATGACACATGAGCCCTGACTGTGATCAGGCTCTTCCCCACTTTCACCTGGGAACAAAAATGGTGCCTTAGGGTTTAAGCTGGGCCTGTCCACTGACCCAATAGAAACTGTTGCTTATTTTCAGCAACAGCCTCCAGATGTCAGAACCCTCCCAGCAAGCTCTCTGAAATCATGTGTTTTCTAAAGTGCAGACACTCTGCCTGCCGCCCCACCACCAGACCAGGCAGCCCGGGCTCGGGTTTAGCGGCTTCCCTCAATACAAGAGTAATTAACAAGTCTTCAAATTAAACACAATTTCCCAGGCCTTGAGCTCCTCAAGGCCCTGCAGAGGGAATGGAAGACAAATGGATTTGAAGGCTTTTTTTAAAAAAGAAATCTTGTCATGTACAGAATTGAGGAAGCAGCTGTCTTTAAGATAGAAAGCATCTCAGACTATGAATTTGGGGGGGAAAAACAGATGCCAAGATACGAGCTTTTCCAGGTATGGGGGGTTGCTGTGACTGCGGCCTCAGTGTTGATGTCTGGAGTATGGGGCACCTAGAACTTGGATCCCCTTGTGAACTCAGGTACACAGGTGGCCCGAGAGATGGGTGAGACCTTCAGCCTCTGGTGTTGAAAATGCCGGGGCTGTGAGTGCTTTCCTTCCACAGGGCCCTGGACTCCCGGGACCGGGCAGAGGAGTTCGTGTCTGGAACTACAGCCCATGAGTGCTGTCTTGAAATTGTTCAATGCACGTTCAAGGATTTCATTAAAAAAAAAAAAAAGCCCACTTCTGTTATGAAATAATGACATACTTACACAAAATTGCAAAAATAGTATGGAGGTTTCCTGTACCTATAATAAAGCTTTACCCAATAATGGCATTCTCCCAACCACGGAATGATATGGAAACCAGGAAGCTGACATTGACACATGTCTCAGATTTTACCAGTTTTTATGTACACTTTTTTTTACATGTGCGGTGGTGGGGTATGTCTTTGTTCTGTGACATATTATTATATACACAGTCCCCCAGAACTGGCCAAGGACAGTAGCTTCCAGAGCAGGAAGCCAGAAAATGCTGATAAGCCCCCAGCGGGCAGCAGTGGGCTGGTGGTCTCTGTGGGGCAGAAGGGCCCATTCCCAGAAAAATCGGCCTAAAGGGGAAATGCTTCTCTTTCCCCACTGGGGAAACTATGTGCCCCCTCCCCCCTCCCCTGGAGTCTGCTCTCCTCTCTTAACCCCAGGCAGAGCCTGAACTGAAGGGGCAGACTGAACCACAGGTACCTGTGACTTCCCCTTACCACTAATTCCCTGATCTGTGTTTGCTTCTTCATGCTGAGCTGAAGCCCTTTCCTGGAGAAGGTTTAAGAGTGGCTTAAGAGTGCTTCTTCCACCGCTGATGGGGCTCCCCAGCACCTGGCCTAGTGAAAACATTCAGGAGCTATAACTGATAAGACACTTAGCAAAAGAAGTCCTTGGGGCGCCTGGGTGGCTCAGTCGGTTAAGCGTCCGACTTCCACTCAGGTCATGATCTCACAGTTCATGGGTTTGAGCCCCGCGTTGGGCTCTGTGCGGACAGCTCGGAGCCTGGAGCCTGCTTCGGATTCTGTGTCTCCCTCTTTCTCTGCTCCTCTCCCATTTGCACTCTGTCTCTCTGTCTCTGTCTCTGTCTCTCTCAAAAACCAATAAACACTTAAAAAATTAAAAAAAAAAAAAAGTCCTAGCACGTCTGCCCGTGTGCATGGTGGTGTGGGAGAAGAGTTTATTAATGGAATCAGGATTCCCACTTAGAACATCAAATAGGTTTCAACTCATTAACCTACTGCAGTTGATTGTAGCCCTGTGTTGAGAAGGATTCTGAGGTGGAGACTGGTCTCAGCGGCTAGGAGTGCTGAGATCGATTAGTAATGTCTGCTGTGGAGCTGAAAGGCCCTCAGGCCATATTTATTTACCGTTCTGGATAGAGTCTGTTAACAGCAGGAGACTGGGACCCAAGGATTGGAGGGACTTGCCTGTAGTCAAGCAGAACACTAGAGATGGAGCAGAAAATATAAAATGTATCTTTTGACTAGTGTTCTTTTTTTGCCTGCAGAGTTTGGGAGACCATTATGGTGCTTGCAAAACTTTCTTCTAAGCTATGGCTCAACTGACTGAGTCTGGATATCATCACAATCCTCCGGGCTAAGGATAAATACTTGCTTGTTCTGGGGCGCTGGAGGTTATCAGCATCAACAATCCTGGTAGTGACAACACAACTTAGACTTGCTGAGCAATCACTATGTGCCAAGCCTGTGTCAAAAACTTTACATGCATAAGCTCCGTTCTTTTACATAACAGCCTTTGAAACATAACCTATTACTAGCCTCATTTTACAGAAAAAGAAGTCGAGGCTCAACAAAACTAATGTAAGTTAACAGACACGGAACATTCACTATATGCCAGCCACAGTTACAGATGACTTACAGGCATTCCCTCATTGAATCCTCCTAAAAACCAAATGAAGCTGGTCAAATATCCCTATTTTATAGACAAGGTAACTGAAGAACAAAGAGGTTAAAGAAAAAAAGAACTGTATAACTTTGCCCTTCATCCCCCCACCCCCGCCCCTGCCCAAAAAGAGGTCAACTTGCCCAAAGTCACAGAACCAGTAATTTGTTGGACCCAGGTCTGTGGACTCCTAATCATGTGATGTCCACTCTATTTACAGCTTATCTCAGAGGGAGGCTTATTCCTGAGCTGAGTTCCTCCCACACTCCTGTGAACTGAAAACTGTTGGAAAGGATGAGAAAAGTGATTTTTTTTTTTTTTTTGGCCCACATACGCGGCTCCTTTAGATTTATTTTTTGAAAGATGATGTTATGGGAGAAAACCTAGCAGAAACTGAAGAACTCATACTTTCTGGTTGAAAAGAACTGGGTGGAGCCTGATAAACTGTCCAAGTCACAACAAGAGAGGAACCAAATGAGGGGTCAGTTTCCCAAGCCAGCATCTGATGACCAAAAGTTTAGCCTCTCACAGGCACCTCTCTGGTCACCTTGCCACCGTGTTACTCAAGACGGGAAAAGAACAAAAGTTGAAATCTTTGAAAATCAGCAACATGATCCAGCTGAAAACCTACAAGGTAGGACTCACATCAAAGATGTTGCTGGAGCAAATGTAAACGTAACACCGCTTCGTGTCCATTAGGGTGATTATCCCCCCCAAAGGAGGAAAATAACACGTGCGTGTGTTGAAATCGGAACCTTCATATGTTGCCGGTGGGGACGTAAAATGGTGCAGCTGCTGTGGAGAACAGTTTGGCGGGTCCTCCAAAAGTTAAACATGGAATTACGATATTATCCAGCAATTCCACTCATGGGTGTCCACCCCCGAAGAACCGAAAGCAGGGATTCAAGCAGATGATAGACGTATGCCCATGTTCCTAACAGCAGTATTCACAGCAGCCAAACCTGAAAACAAACCAACTGTCCATCAACACATGAACAGTTACACCAAATGCGGTACACACATACAATGGAATAGTGTTGAGTCTTTTTTTTTTTAAGTTGTTTATTTATTATTTATTTTTGAGAAAGACAGAGAGTGTGAGCAGGGGAGAGGCAGAGAGAGAGGGAGAATCTCAAGCAGGCTCCCACGCTGTCGGGGCTGGAACTCACAAAACTGTGAGATCATGATCTGAGCCAAAATCAAGAGTTGGGTGCTTAACCAATGGAGCCACTCAGGCACCCCTATTACTGAGTCTTAAAAGGCAAGGACATTCTGACTATCCATGCTACAGCATGGAGGCAGCTGGAAGACATTCCCTTAAGTGGCATAAGCCAGTCACAAAAGGGTGGAGTTGTAGGATTCCATTTGTCCGAGGTACGGACGCTCACAGAGACAGAAAGCAGATGAGGCTACACCAGGGGCTGAGGGCTGGCAGGAATGGGAGTTATTGGTTAAACGGTTCAGAGCTTCTCTTTGGGAAAATGAGAACGTTCTGGAAATGGATGGTGGTGATGGTTGGACAACGCTGTGAAAGTACGTAAAGTCACTGAATTATACACGTAAAAATTGTTAAAAGGGTGAATTGTATGTTATATATAATATACATAACATGGGGCTCAAACCCATGAACCATGAAATCATGACTTGAGCCGAAATCAAGAGTCAGACGCTTAACTGACTGAGCCACCCAGGTGCCCCTGTTATATATATATATATTAATACACACATATATGTATGCACAGGTCTGCAAGGAAAACAGCTGTAGCTGCTGAATCTCGAAAAGACTGCCTTGACCTCCAGCACTAAGAAATCCCTACCAGAGCACCCACCTCCCACCAAGTCACCTGACTCTCAAGGACGCACGTGAGTGGCTTTCTTCATGACCCCCAAACTGCCATTTCAGCCTCCCACCTCCAGCTTCTACCTGAAATGCACCCCCCCACTCCCACTTCTGCTTATCAACATCCTCCTGATGCTTTCGTGCCGCCTCTTCTGAGAAGGCTTCCCGGATCATCTTGTCTGCTGGAAAGTTTAAGCCCTCCCTGACTGACCTGACCTCCTAAAGCATGTTGTCTGCTTCTTGGTGTTTACAGTTAGTTGTCTGAAAGAGGCCTCTTCTTCAGGACGTCGGGAGTAGAGGTTGAGTCTCCCCCACTTGAATCCCTCCATGACCCTTACTAGAGAGCCTGGCATCTTCTGGACCACTCAATACAATGTTACCTAAGTCAACATATGACTCTGCAGTCCTTCCTCTGTACTCCAGAAATCTTACCTAAACCTTTGGAGAGAGGTGATTCACTCGGTGTGAGAATCAAGAGAAAATCACCTCTTTGATATACTGATTTCGCTTCCTTTGGATATATACCGAGGGATGGGACGGCTAGATCACATGGCAGTTCAATTTTTAACTTTGAGGAACCGCCATATTGTTTTCCTTAGTGGCTGTTCCAGTCTACACTGGAACACCAACAGCGTTTGGGCTACCCGTTCTCTGAATTCTCACCAACATTTGTTATCTCCTGTTGATAACAGCCATCCTATCAGGTGTGAGGTATCACCGCGTTGTGGTTTTGATGTTCATTTCACTGATGACGAGTGATGCTGAGCAGTTATTCCTACACCTGTTGGCCATTTGTATGTCTTCTTTGGAAAAATGTCTATTCCACTCTTCTGCCCATTTTTTAGTTGGATTCTTTACTTTTTTTCGCTATTGAGTATCCAGTATCTCAAAGAGTGACCTTCATACCATGTTCACGGCAGCATTATTCACCATAGCCAAGATTGGACACAACCTAAATGTCCTTCCACAGATGGATGGATCAAGATGTGACACACACGCCCATATACCCACGAATATTATTCAGCCATGAGAAAGAAGGAAATCCTGCCACTTGCCACAACACGGAGGGCCTTATGCCAAGCGAAATAAACCAGAAGGAGAAAGACAAATACTCAGATACCGTTTGGCATCACTTATATGTGGCATCTAAAATAAAGCCACAAAGTACCCGCACATTCACACCCGTACATAGGTCCATCAAGGATTTGGGTCAGGGGTGACTTTGAACTTTCATAACGTAGTTTGGGGTGTATGCAAATAGCATTTTTAAACCAAACCAGTAAGAGCTCATGATGGATCACATTGCACAACTGTTAAGATTCTTCCTTCAGAGACAACTTCTGCTATATTTTATTTCTGCTGGATTATCAAATCCATGAGGAAAGAGACTGCTGACTTCCCCAAGGGGTCTCCCCCACATGGCCCGTGCCAGCAGAGAGAGGGCTTTGCCAGAGCAGGCTCTTAAAGACCCACTTGTGACAAATGAAAACGGTCTGCCCCCAACAGAAAGGCAAACCGTGCCAAATGGGGATGACAGCTACAGCAGCCAAGAAAATAATGTCTAAGGCAGCATTCGTCCGCATGATGCTCTGGTGGATGAGTCGTTGACTTTGTTATCGGTGCGAATAATTCCAGGGACGGTGGAGACCTCCCTCTCTGCTCCTTCACTCTGTGCAAGCATTGTGTTCCCTCTCCCACCTAACGTTAGAGAAACAAGCCCACTCCAAGTGCCTGGCCCCGAGAAGCAGAGGATCCCCATTGCTGAGTGTTTTACCACCTCAAGCAGTCACTCAACGGTGAGATTTCAAAAGCCTCCTTTCAGTTCTACTATGACTCTCAGTAACTGGTAATTAGAGTGTTGTAGAAGCAGCAAAACTCCCTACCCCAACCCCGTGCTCAGGGTGCTAATTACTCTGGGCTTTCCCACGAGCAAGGAAAAAAGCCCCACTATTATTCTGGGGGGAGGGGGTGTTCTTTATTTACCTTATTGTTACTATCATTCCTATCTGTTTGATGTGTTGATCGTTTGGAAATGGTTGTGGAGAAGTCCGTTTGTCGAAGGAAGAATGTGGTTTTCCTATTTCACGATATAAGCCCGTTCAGCTGCCAGGCCAGTCCTGGCACCGTATGCCCTTGGGTCCACAGGGCACTGGCCACATCGGGATCTGTCTGGGTTTTGGGCCAAAGTGTTTGGTTAGATCGTGAGGCAGTTCAATCGAGTGAAGACCTCCTTTCACCCGTGTCATCTCCTGAGACCTGAACTACACGGTTAGTCCGTCATAACGTAACACTGCCCACGGGTGGGAAAGGACGGAGGCCAGGAATGCGGCTTGGGGCCAGACCACCCAGGGAAGCTGCTCTTCCGCTGATGCTACAGGTCAGGACTGTGGCCACGTTGGGGGGCAGACAGTGACTGGGAGGGGCCATCGGTGCTGCTGGGTGCTGGTGATGTTTTGCTGGATGTGGATGTGGCCACTGTGAAAAGAACATCCTGCCAGCTGTCCACTTAAGAACCTAGCCTCTCTGGGCCTCAGTTTCCTTATTTGTAAAGTGGGGCTAATAATTCTCACTTGTGGGTTGGGATCTAGACCAAATAAGATCATAATGAACTTGGCACTTTGCCAGTGCAGAAGAGCCACATATCACATGATGGTGGCCGTCAGTAACATTGCTACTGTTATTATTAACGCGTGCCCATGGCCAGGTCCATGCTGCTTGGACGTAAGGAAGAGTTCAGGGCCATGATGGTGCCCTTGGAGAACAGCTCCATTCTTCCAACTGTAGGAATGGAGATTATCAGCTCTTAGGAGGAAGCCATATCAGATGACTTCCTCCAATCCCATGGTTTTGTTGGTGAGGAAACTGAGGCCCAGAGAGCAGAAGCAACTTGCCTGAGGTCACACAGCAGGACCAGAAGTATCTGCCCCACGAACCACACAACAACCTCTCTGTTTTCAGTAGGCTCCCAGGAACTGCTCCAATAACCACATCACTTGCAGGGGGACAGGCACTGGGGGAGGTGGCCGGCCATCTCATTCACTTCTCTTGATAGCTCTGCACAGTGAGCAAGAGTGGTTTTTGGGTGACCAGCTTTCATTTTTCACTCTTTATAGTACCATCACTTTGATTTTGCTTCAGGGAACCACCCTGACCCCTTTCTCAGCCTCAGTTGTTGGGTTAAGATTGACCTGCCCTCAAAGACCTGGGTAGACACTTTTCCAAAGAAGGCATCCAGGTGGCCAACCAGCACATGAAAAGATGCTCAACACCGCTCATCATCAGGCAAATACAAATCACAACCACAATGAGACACCACCTCACACCTGTCAGAATGGCTAACATGAACAACTCAGACAACAAGAGATGTTGGCGAGGATGCGGAGAAAGGGGAACCCTTTTGCATTGCTGGTGGGAATGCAAACTGGTGCAGCCACTCTGGGAAAGAGCGTGCAGGTTGCTCAAAAAATTGAAAATAGAACTACCCTAACGACCCAGCAATTGCACTACTGGGTATTTATCCAAAAGACACAGGTGTGCTGTACAGGTGCATTACAGGTGCACCCCAATGTTTACATCAGCACTATTGACAATAGTCAAATTATAGAAAGAGCCCAAATGTGCATCGACTGATGAATGGATAAAGAAGATATGGCATATATACACAATGGAATACTACTTGGCAATCAAAAAGAATGAAATCCTGCCATTTGCAACAACGTGGATGGAACGAGAGTGTACTATGCTGAGCAAAATAAGCCCATCAGAGAAAGACCGATATCATATGGTTTCACTCTTGTGTGGAATTTGAGAAACACAAGAGATGAACATAGGGGAAGGGAAGGAAAAATAAGATAGAAACGGAGAGGGAAGCAAACCACAAGAGATTTTTAAATACAGAGAACAAACTGAGGGTTGCTGGAAGGGTAGTGGATTCAATGGCTGATGGGCATTAAGGAGGCACTTTTTGAGATGAGCACTGGGTGTTGTATATAAGAGATGAATCACCGGGTTCCACTCCTGAAGCCCAGACTACACTGTATGTTAGCTAACCTGAATTTAAATAAATAAAAAACGACTGACCTGCCCTTGGTCCCAGGGTGAGTATCTGACCCAGGCCAGGGAATCAGCATATCCCAACATCTTGGCCACTGGGGACCTGAGATCGACCCTAAGCCACTGAGATAGTTCTGAAGACAAAATAGTTCTAGAAATCCGGGAGCAGCTGAGGGTAGGGGGCACCCCGGAAGACAGTCTGCCTGAAACCAAAGCCAACCCACAGGATGACAGAGCCGAGAGTTGAGAAGAGGCAGATTTCACCGTTGAGCCTTCCTGATTCCGGTTGACAACCTACGACTTCCCCGGTCTGGAGGCCAATTAAAGTTTCCTTCTGTCTTATTTTGCGCAAGCAAGCTTAGACAATATTCGGGCTACTACCAAAGAAGTCCCCACTCTCGCCACTGCAATGACTTATTATTACCTTCGAGGGTCGCTGTCAGTGCAGCAGGCACAGATGTGTCTGCCCTGGTCCCAGGCTCCTCCGAGCCCCCGCCTGAGATGCACCTCCCCTGCCCCAACGCATTGCGATTCAGCTTGCTCTCCCTCCTCCCACATTTCAGTTCCACCAGAGTGGAAATCTCAAAGGCTGCACATCTCACACGTCCATTCGCAGAGTGAACGCGGGAGCGTCTGTTGGACCAGGCTCAGTGCTGAGTGCTGTGTGCGATTACAGAGAGGGGCAAACCTGTCACGGGGCCCCGGGTGCTTTTTACGATCGGCGCAGGCAGGCGTGACACACGCTGGACACCAGTGACCCTGGGGGTACAGCCTGGTTCCTTGTCATCTCTGCATTCCTGGTTTCTGCCACCGTGGCTGCCTGCAGGAGGGGCTCAGCAAATGATTTCTGAACTGTGCGAAGTGGCTAGGATAAAATGTGACGAAGCAACTCCAAAGCAAGAGAATTCACATCCCACCAGATGGGATGATTCAAAGAAACGGCACATGAACTGACAGTTAATGGTTTTGGGAGGCAGAGATGGGGAAGATTCATCAGGGACAGCAAAGCAAGTGAGACAAAGTACAGGGAGAGAAATCTCAAGGCATATTGTTCTAGAACTGGAACAAAGGGAAATGAAACTGGTTATTGGCTGGGGGACTGATTGGCTTATTGGTTGTTTCCCGCCCCCCCCAATCATTTGTTCTTTTATTCATTCAATCATGTATGTGTGAATGCACCAGTTAATTCAACAAATATTTATATGGGGGTCTGACTAATCTCGGCCTATAGTGGTTGCTGAATGAGCTTCTATTTTGTGCCCGTTATGATGTTAACCTGAGGGAACACGTCAGTGAGCAAACTGGACGTGCATGTGGTCCTTGCTATCACAGAGGCTGTAAGCAAGCAGCTTGTCCACAAATAATTATTGATTCAGCACCTACTATGTGCCAGGCATAGTAGTTGGGAAGGACCTTTCTAATGGATCTGTCCTTTCGTTTATCCTGCTCTTTGAAACTTGGGAGGGAATCACTGCCTGCACTGGGTTCTCACCAAGTGTGAAGAATCTTTTCCTGCTTGCAGCAGGTTTTGTTTTTCTACACAGTTAACTCAGCCATTAAGAAGGTGAGTGAACAGTCCGTGAGTTCAAGCCCCGCGTCAGGCTCTGTGCTGACAGCTCAGAGTCTGGAGCCTGCTTCGGATTCTGTGTCTCCCTCTGTCTCTGCCCCTCCCCTGCTCATGCTCTGTCTCTCTGTGTCTCAAAAATAAATAAAAAAACATTAAAAAATTTTTTAAAAAAAATCTTAAAAAAGAAAAAAAAAGAAGGTGAGTGAAGGGGCATCTGGGTGGCTCAGTCAGTTAAGCATCCAGCTCTTGACTTCGGCTCAGGTCATGACCTCATGGTTTGTGGGTTCGAGCTCCATGTTGGGCTCTGCGTTGGCAGTGTGGAGCCTGCTTGGGATTCTTTGTCTCTCCCTGTCTCTGCCCCTCCCCCACTCACGTGCTCACATGCGTGCACTCTCAAAATAAATAAACTTTAAATACAATAAAAAAAAAAAAAAAAACAAAGTGTGCCTGCCTACAAGGAAAGTCCTTAAAAAAAATCACAGTAGACAGGCAACATTGAGTTAGTTCACAGAAAAGCAATATTTGGGTTCTGGCTCAAATAGCAAGATTTAAATATATTACAGGACTGCTCATCAGTTTCTCATTCGAGTTTCTCAGAAAAACATGCCACCAATCTGAAATTTTATCGTTTACTTGTGTTTCATTTGCCTTGAAGGATTTTTTTTTTTTTTTTTTTGTCTCAGAGGGCCATTCTGGAATGCCAATCTCTGAGCGAAGAATGCAAACTTATCAGCCATAAAGCAGAGCAAGCCCCCAAACCCTGGAGGGCAGGGCCCCTCTGCCTCCCTGTCCAAGGTACTGAACATCAGCTTCGTTGAGGAGAAAGCCAAACCACACAGGTTCAGAAGCAAAACCCTAACCAATGACACGGGCCCTTTTACTGTGCGGATTGTTGCTCTCAGCCCT